>NC_045802.1:31199259-31506759 GCF_009873245.2 Balaenoptera musculus | reverse complement strand
GCAATCCAGATAGTTAGTGGTAGAATTGGGACTGCAGATCAAATCTCCTTTTTTTTTTAATTTTTATTTTTTGCTGTTCTGTGAATTCAGAGTACTTCAAATAAAATGATCAAACTCGTGTTCAAAATGAAGATCTTAATTTGAAGTAGCCAAAAAGATGCCCACCTCAGTCACTATGATGCTATTTATTGTTATACTTTCCCTGTGACAATCTCATTCCGTGTGTGTGCATAGTAATTGCTTACACTTGTCCAAAGCGGAATATAGGGATATCATTCAGGAATACTTCCAGTCAAAAGTTTGACTTAGTTTAGTCTAAACTTTGGGCTATTTAGGACAGTTGTGGATTAACAAAACACAAATATAACTGTCTAAGACCTGGAATAGTGATTGGATCAATTTACCATATAACAGATTGCATTGTTGACTTCAGGTGTTAGAGGAAGAGCAGGGATGAGGGCTGCTTTTGAGGCCGAGAATATATGCATCATCTGAGCTTAATATCTTATAACTTCTTTAGAGGCAAATTAAATATTTTGTTGTAAAAGTCCTTCTATTGTGACTCATAAGTAGGTAAAACTAGCATATGATAAGAGTGAGCAGAGCTGCTGATAATGACATAAGTAATGATAAAATAAGAAGAGCTAGTAATAATTTCTGCAAGAACTGGAACTAAGATTTGCTTTGAAACTTCATGTGTCCATGAGGACATAATGTATAGCACATAGAATTCGACTCAACACACTGTAATAACTGAAAAAGAATACGTAAGACTGGTAAGAATCTGAAAAAGAATATATAGATGTCTCTGTGTAAGTGAATCAAGTTGCTGTACACCAGAAATAAACACATTGTAAATCAGCTATACTCCACTATAAAAATAAAGTTAAATTACAAAAAAAAAAAAAAAGAGAGAGAAAAAAGAAAATTCATGTGGGTAATCATATAGTGAAGGAGCCTCATTTCCCATTTCCCTCTATCTGCACTTCTCTAATGGCACTGGTTTTCTACCTTGCACTGGAGTTATTTATGCACATCTTATCTCTGCTTATACCATAAACAACTTGGGGACCAAACCCCTTTCTCCGTCTTTCTTATAATTCCCAAACACCTAGCTTATTATATTCTGAAGTAGGTATTTATCAAGTACAGCTTAAATGAATTAATACATTAATGTCATGATAATATTGAAGTTGTATTTTATATAATGGAAAGAGGAAATAATTGTAAAGAGCTGCAATCTTTCCTGGAGGAGAAGAAAATAGTAAATTGCAACAGTTCAAGTTTCTCAAATAAAAGTAAAAGAAATAAGAATGATTGTCTCAGGCTTCCCCAGTGGCGCAGTGGTTGAGAATCCGCCTGCCGGTGCAGGGGACACGGGTTCGATCCCTGGTCCAGGAGGATCCCACATGCCACGGAGCAACTAAGCTAGTGTGCCACAACTACTGAGCCTGTGCTCTAGAGCCCGTGAGCCACAACTACTGAGCCCGCGTGCTGCAACTACTGAAGTCCACGCGCCTAGAGCCCGTGCTCCGCAGTGAGAGAGGCCACTGCAATGAGAGGCCCGCGCACCGCAACAAGGAGTGGCCCCCGTTCGCCACAACTGGAGAGGGCTAGTGTGCAGCAACGAAGACCCAACACAGCCAAAAATAAATAAATAAATAAATAATTTTTTTTTTTTTAATGAAGAATGATTGTCTCAGTGACTTAAAATATATTTACTTTAATATACCTTATTTTATAGTTCTATAATTTAGTTGAGTTATTTCCAATGAGGTATTCATAAATGATACAGGAACTGTGTATTAGGAAAAAAAGTTCAAACCCTTTTGTATGTGGCTAAGTTTATTGCATGATTTCTATACCTGCCTACCCATAGCAGATACTAGGCTACATAGGCAATCTCTATTTCCTCATCTTCCTTTTTAAAAGAATCTTAAACTTGTTGAGGGATCCACCCTGCTCCAATGTACCCCAAGAGACTCAGAGAATGCTGACTTAGTGTGCAGCTCCAGGAAAAGGTACTGATATGATGCTGTATTCCAGTCATGGTTTGCCATGATTGTCACCTGTGATGGGTTAGAATCTCACACTGAGGCAGTCAGTACATGATTACTAGTGCCCTCCCTGAGAGACTGGTCCATCAGAGAGATTTTTGAAAGGATCTCTCCTCTCTTGCATCCCATCTTGTCTTTACTCCCTCCATCCCACCCTCTTTCCCTCCCTTCTTCCACTCTCTCTCTTTCTTCTCTCTTCCTCCAACCCCCTTCTTTTCCCTCTCCCTCTTTTTCCTACTCCCAGTCCTTGCTCTTATTTTCCCCTCTCCAGTTGAATATGTAAAAGGAAGCAAGCAGTGCAGCAGTTTGCAGATACCAACAACCTTTTCACCTCCACAGAGAGAACTAACCCTGCATGAAGCTGATGTTGAAGGTGACAGAGTTGAAAGACAAAAAGAATCTGGGTCATCCCTGAGACACTGTATCTACTAACCCTGAACCCCACACTCCATATGGACTTCTACTTTCTTAAAATGATAAACGCACTTGTAGTTTAAGCCAGTTTGTCCCAATATTGTTGCAAACTAATTTTGATGCACTCCTAAACCTCAATCCTCTACCACATTTTTAAATTTCCTTCCTTCCTCACTTATTTCTCTATATGTGCCATTATTATTCTCAGATAAAGAAACATGTCTAGCTTTCTGGTACTAAATGATTACCATTAAATACTGACAATAGCAAAGGAAAATAGTACAAACTCCAATGAAATACTAACAGCTAAAAGGCTGATTTTATAATGTGCATTTGTAGCGGCCATTTGAGTGAGTCTACATAATGGTTTTAAAGGACTTTCAATAATGTTTCCTGAAGCTGTGCAGACTTATAACTTTTAACTCTTCATTTAAAAAATGCATCTAAATATAAATCAAACACTATACACTTCCAATTTAGCTGTTTGAATGGAAAAAGAAGGTAGAAAGCTGGAGCAGTCATGAGTAAGTGCTATAGAAAGCTGTAGTCGACAGTTGAAATTTAAAACAAATCAAGTGGGCAGGGGAAGGGGAAAAGGGAACCTGAAAATAAATGGGAAGCTTAGAAATAGTTTTAAAGCAATAGCTACCCTAATAATGATTATGGTTAATTAGTGATTCAAGAGTACCACCCTCTCAGCAAGTAGTTCAAGTGCAGCCTTTTGGTTTCCACTAGCCCAGCAGTAATCAACTGAGCCAGCCTTCCCCACACAGGGTATTCTGCCTTGTTCCAAAGTGCAGAGTATGGGAAGGTGACAGTTACATAGTTACATGCATCCATACTTCACAGTTCTTTGAGTACTGACTCAGACACAGGACGGGAAAACTAAGACTTTTTCATTTTGATGATGCATATACCATACGAAACACTCTCAAGAGTGTTTATTCCTGGGATTATGCGTCTAGAATATGCAACATGCTACTTTCTATACTTTTACCTCTAGCCATTGTGTCTTGAAGAAAAGGGGAAAAAAGCCATTTTAGATCTAAAATAATGCTTTCTCCTTTAGCACTGTGAAAGAAAGTAGGCTGCCTTCATTATTCTTTTACTGGTATCTACTTGTAACCTGGGCAAATCTTTTAAAGCCTGTTTCTGAAGACAGAGAACCATCCTCTACTTACCTTACAGGAAAGTTTGTTAAGCAAAATTACATATGTATATAATTTTTTTTTTCCAAACTGGAAAACACTATATAGATATTATCAGTTGGAGTCATCCTTATCATCAGGTTTTCAATTTCAAGCTAGAAAGAAATTAGGAGTTATGTTACATCTTTGGAATTTATTATATGCCACGGGAATAATCACTGGATTTAAGGGCGTATCCCACATAGAGAAGAAATCACTGTTAACATATGGCAGTGTATAGTTCATATATAAAATGGAGAACAGAAAATAGATTGTATTTTCTAAAAATGGCATAGCAATATTTCTGGTCCCACCTGCTCCTCCAAAACCTTGCACTTCCCACCAGGAGATGGACTCTCTTTCCCCTCTCCTTGAATATGGATGGGACTTGTGACTGCCTCAACCATAGAAGATGGTAGAGCCAGTGCTATGTGCCTTCTGAGGCTGGGTCATAAATGGTGACATCTCAGGATGTTTATCCACCCACCCCAGGCACCATGTGGAGAAGAAGCTCAGAGAGACCAACCTCAGCGAGGAACCCCTTGGAGAGGTCTGCTTGGAGAAGACCTGAGATGCCTCATCAGTATAGGCTACCAGATATTGAATAAACCAGCCCTCAGGTGATTACACTCCCTAACCTTCACATTAGCCAGCTGAAGCTTAAACATTGTGGAGGAGAAACAAGTGGTCCCTACTTGTCCTGTCAGAATTGCTAACTTACTGAAACCATGAAAAATTGTTACTTTTGAAAATAAACTGTGATTTTTTATACAGCATTAGATAACTGTTTCTCATATAGAGAGTATCACATGAATATTAGCATTGCTTATTGTATTCATGCTTATAGAAACCTTTTAAAAATTTGACTATATATCGCAAGTAAATGTAAAATATTTTATGTCAAGTATTTTTGGAAATATTATGAATATTTCGACATGACAGAGGGTAATTTTAAGATTTTTTTCCTATTTCAAAGACTGTCATGGAATTTTAGCAATCATGGGGAAGAGATACATTTATTAAAATGTATGCTTAACACTTTTTCTAGAAATGGAACAAACTGTGTTCCATTCTTCCACTTCTTAAAGTAATAAGTAATGTTGAACTATAATAGAGGGTGGAGGAGAGAAATAGAGAAGATATGTAGATGGTAGGGAGAGGAGAAATGAGCCAGAGTTGTAGGTGGTGAGGAAGGGAGAACAAGACAGGAATGCTAGTAGAAAAGAAAAGGAAAAGACTCAGTAGATTCTAAGATGACAATGTAGAGGAAGACAAGTGAAGATGTTTAATACACCAACCCCATGCTTTTACTGCCCTTTGAAATTTGAAGTTACTATCCCAGGGTCCACAACTTTGCAATGGCAAAATTGCAAGCTAGCCAATTCTCCAGCAAGTAGCCACAGCAACCTATCAGTGAGAAAATTATTCTTAAGGCTGGGTGCTCTCACCCCATGGAGCTTGAAGTCCCAGTTTGATGGAATTAATGCAAGAGCCAAATGGGGCCTATAGAAGGAAGGCCACCATCTCTGATTAAACAGTAAGAACCATCCTAGGTCAATAATGAGTAACAAATGTTGTGGGCAATATTATTTTTAATCATGTAATTATAATATACTCTTGACACAACAAACAACATTTGTTAAAAATAAACACATGTAAGATTCATTTCTCTTAATTCTAATATAAATCCAAGCATAGAGTTTTCCAGCAACATGTTTATTTTTCTTTATAACAATTTAGAGGTCTGTTTTAGAGCACATCAGACCACCTAGGTTGATAGCTCAACTCTATTGCTTACCAGCTCAATGACATTTGTTAAGGTGCTAAACTGCAGAGACTTATTTCACCTGTAAAATGGGCAGAATTATAGAATCTTCATTATCAGTTTGGAGGATTTAATGAGAGACTACATGGCATGTACTTAAAATGCCCAGCACAAAATAAGTGTTGAATAATATAAGCTCTCATTATTATTGTTAAGCTTTTTTAAAAAAAATTTAAGCTGCTTAGTGTCTGCTTTTAGCCAATTATCCTATGATTTTTTAGTTTTCTAATAGTGATCATTTGCTTTACGAAGTATTCTTTCAAAAACAAAATGATTAGATAGCAAAAAAAGTTAATGTCCTAAAGTAGGAGCTCATTTCTAACACTCCATAGAATTGAAAAACCTCAGTACAACCACCCATATTTGGCAAGTGAAATTTACATAATTAAATACATTAAGTTAAAGGAAAGGTCTGCTTCCTTTTGAGGACTCCTTCAAGATTAAGGATTGTAAGTACAGGTTACAAGCGCCAGAAAGTGCGTCTATTTTGGCCACCATCGCCTCCCTCTTGGATTTTCACAATTAAGGGTATTATTGATGGGAAAGGAGCTGAAATTTGTATGTACCAAAGTATTTCTCTGTTAATCATTTTAAGGGCACAAAATGAAGTTAACTTACAAGGGCATGCATATAGAATAGCATGCAATGTCTACATTAAAATGATTATAATGAATACCCATCAATTTAATAATGATTAGCTACTTGTTATACTGTATGTTCCTCAAATGTTTCAAGGGCAAAAAGAAATGAAGTTAAAACCACTTGCAAATGCTATTGCAAACTTTCAGATTTTATTTTTGTGCTAAAAGTAATGTATAGAGAGAGCTTTTAGGGAAAACATTTTACTAGTAGTAGGACTTGGGGGTGTTTGTGGGGAGGTTGATAATCTAACATTAAAAAAGACAATTGCTGTCCTTAAAGAAACTTATAATTTAGTGTGGGAGATAATGACATAAGACATAACGTGAGGGAGTGAATGAAGAGGAGTTGGAGAAAAGTGTGAGTTATATATAAAAATACCCAGCTGATGGGGCTTAAATAAGACATTTAGCTAAAATTTCTCTAGGTAAGCTGTAACACTGAAGTTGTTAAGGCTTTTCTTGGATACCATTCCATTTTTAAATTGAAAATAATTCTGGGTGAATAATTTTAAAATTATATAACTAAGAAATTGTAAACATTATAATTACTGCAAATCAAAAAAAAAAAAAAAAAGAGGACAAGATAGAATTTATTGTAGCATCCTGTATATTTTTTCTTAGTGTCACTTTTGGCAAAACATCTAGAAATATCAGAATTTTTTAAATTAATTTTTTAAAGATTGGCCTTTCTTATTCTTAGATCTGTATTTCTTATCCTTAAGATTTTGTGTGTCAATAGAAAACAAACTTATAATTACCAAAGGGGAAAGGGGTGGGGAGGGATAAGATAGGAATTTGGGATTAACAGATACACACTACTATATATAAAATAGATAAACAAAAATGACCTACCATATAGCACAGGGAACTATATTCAATATCTTGTCATAACCTATAATGGAAAATAATCTGAAAAAGAATATATATAAATATGTATAACTGAATCACTTTGCTGTACACCTGAAACATTGTAAATCAACTATACTTGAATTAAAAAAATATATATCATTTTGAAACCCTGCAAATAAGTTATTAGAAATGAATATCTTTTTTCAAATCCATAGCACTTGACTATGAATATGAATGAAAAGCATATTTTGGTAAAACAGTAAAAGGAAAAATTGTGAAAATATAGTGGATGATTACAAAAGGCCGTGACGTGAATACATAATTTTATAGATGCTAAGTACTCCAATACTATAAATCAAGCCTTCAGTTAGCTGTTAGGGCTTATAAGGTGTGGTCCAAAGTGCCCTATACCCATCACCTCACTGGTTGATGTGAACAGAAGACTTTCATAGGAAAGAACTGATTGAAGTTGGAGACATTTTAGGAGTCATAAGATCCTGGGGAGATTTATCCTGCCTTTCCTATCTTTTTTCATCAGCAACAATCCTCATGTCAAAAAAGAGGGCACTCACAGGAGCCCCTTATAGACTTTGTGATGTCTTGTTTAGACACTGTATAGCAGATGTTGTTGGTGCCCTGTCCATTTCCCCTTTCCATTCCCACTTCAGGAATACTCACTGGATTTCCAAATGCCAGAACCTTAATTACTTTGCCTGAGAGCTTTTTCTGTGCCTTAGATTTTGCTTTGCCACTTGCGTAGCAGCCAAAAGTGCCTGGGAATGAACACACCTCCCCATGAGCAGTGCCCGGGAATGACTGATAGGAGTTAGCGTATAAACATATTAGCTTCAAAGCCCTTTGGGTTGAATAGGTCTGAGGTATGGGTTTTACACTGACTCCTAGAGCTGACCCAGTGGGACGAAGGCTCATTCCTCAGAGCAGCAGCTGGCTTGATAAAACACCCTTTGTTTGCTTCTTTCTTTCATTGTGTCACATCCCACTGCTATACCTTCACCTCCTTAATTGTCTATTTGCTTCCAAACCCATTTGAAGGCTGCTAATTAAGTATTTCAACCTGAAAAAGAGGCAGGGAAGTGACTGATTTACCCTTATCTTATTTAAGCAAAGGGATAAACACTTTCTAAAGAAAGCAGAGTTATGAGAGAGAGAGGACCAACAATGGACAAGCTGTATCACCCCAGTATTTATTATGTCAGCTTATGCAAATATATGTCAGTTTACTGTGGTTCATAAATTGTGGATGAGGAAATTTACCTGGTTTGAACAATCTTGGCAAAACCCAATCCAAAGTGACTTGCCCATCAGGTAAGAGAAAGAGGTAAGTACGTTGAATTTGATAGAAAATTAAAGTGAATTAGATTATATTTGATTTTTAAAACTCTGAATGAGAACACAATTATATAGTTTTCATAATGGAAAGTTACTGGAAAGCTCTAAGATTTTTCTAGATGTTAGTAAGAATCTGGAAAGGAGATCTGATAGAGCATAGTTGAAGCAAGTGGTGGGAGGAAAACAAAATTATTTTATGTTTGCCCCCTACCTAATTTCTTCACAACCCCTTGTGAATGAAAAATATTGCCTGCTATATCAGTAAACAAAAGATGTTGCAGCCATCAAGCCATCACATTATAGCTGCCCAGATGGTGAGCCCTGAGGGAACTCAGGATGGAGACAAATGGGCTGCCCACTGCCAAGCCCTAGTCACTGCAGTCACTTCCAACTGTACACCCTGAGGGGACTTAGGATGGGAAAGGAAAGGATACTCGCCCCAGATAGCTGAGGTGCATATCAAAGGAATAATTTCAGTGAGGCCAGACACTTGCATCTTCCCATACATAGAAAAGAACTAAATTCCTTAACTTGAAATATCTGATTTTCTTTAATTAGCAGTAATCTTTTGGTGTTCAAGCTACCTGGTCTTTGTTGCAAAATCTCCTATAGATCCTGGCTCCCCCCTTGTCTCCTTGGAACAGTCCCTCAGAGTGATCTGAGAGTCCTGTCTCCCAAGCTTGAAGTCCTCAGAATGTCTGCCAAATAAAATATAACTCTCAACTTTTAGGTTGTGCATTTATTTCAGTTGACACCCTCCTTTACCCATGGAAGACATTGCTGATTAAACACATCTTTAAGTTCACCCTGGTGCTCTGAATGCCTCTCAGTACCAGGGTCTGGAAGTCACTATCAATCAATCAGAGTTGGCATGCAGTCACAACCCTAACCATGGGGAAAAAAATCTTAATTCCTTCACATCATATTTAAGGCTTTATCATCTGTCTCCAACTTATTTTCCAGTCTTATATTTTACCAAACTCCCCCATGCATACTAAAATTAAGCCATCACAACATGTTTAGAGGTCCTTAAATAATTATTGACTCACAACCTCCTAATTTAGAATCCATTTGTCATCTATTTTTTTCTTGGAAAAGTTCTATATGCAACCTTCAGTGGAGTTCAAATGCCACTACACCGCTAACTACTTTCTCAGTTAGAATTGATTTCCCTTTATTTCATATAAATTTCATTAAATTTTAAACTCTATTTTAAAATTTAACCCATTTCACCTTATGTCAGTCTTTCTTGTGCATTATAATTTACTTTAGGAATCAATTATATTTTATTCATTGTTCATCCCCAAGGCACCTGGCACAAACTTTACATATTTTATCAAATCATGTTAGATTGATTTTAAAAATAATTGATCTTAGTTGTCCTTTGGACCTATTAAATATCTCCCCTCACAAGATATGCTGCCCTACTCTTGTCCTGCCTAGTTTTATGTTCTTTGACTTATACAAGAAACTGATTATGGTATTTACTGATCCAAAGTGTATCAAGTGTAGACATTAAATCATAAGAATTAGTAAAGATTCTCAAGATTTCTAAATTAGAAGTTAAAGTTTGCTCAACTAGTCCTGGATGTTCTAGCATTCATAAACACACACACACACACACACACACACGTTCACATACACAGATCAAAAATAACTATGTGTAGAAAAACATTTCAAAATTCACCCTGACGAGCAAAGAAGTTGCTCTGATTTGTTCTGTTCATGCTGAGATTTATTTTGATTTAGTTTTCAGAGACTTTAAAAGCCTTTACATATTCATTAAGCTCCAAGAATTGCCTCTATAGAGTTTTGTTAGCAAGTCTGTGCTCACTCAGTTCCTTATTTTCCTCTGAGTGGTATGTTCCTGACATATTCTAAGACCTAAGTAAATCAAGACATTTCTCAAGACTTAATTTCTTCATATGTAAATTGGTAGCTATAATAATTTCTATCAACTTACCTATTAATCCTAAAGAGCTATTATGGGGATCAAAACAGAAAGTAATACACACACACACACACACACACACACGCAAAATTCCAAAAGTATACTCTTGTTTAATATTGTACTCAGTATTATTAGTCTTCAGTAATTCAAATTCTAATTCTTAAAATGAGTTATCTAACTGAAGACATGATTAAACCATGAAAGTTTCAGAGATTATTACACCTGGCCACAGGGATGGGAGCAGTGTACCAAATGAAACATTTCTTAATCACTTGGGTAAAAAAGATCTTTGGAAAACAGTTAGAAATGCTGCCAAATTTCATGCTACTAGGCTAATATTTTGTGGATCATAAATTCTCTTAGAAGCCTTTAGGCAAACTTAATTCGATTACAAAAATTCCTCTACTAAGATTAGTTGATGCTTTAATTAGGTGGACGCAAAATAAAAACTGTTTTACTAGATTTATCAGATTATTGCCTGAAATATTTCTCCCCTTCGACATTTTAAAAGGAAGCCTCATGCTGAGGGTTTAACACCACCAAGGAGACTGGGGAAATCTTTATATTACCAGAATTTGAAGTACTAGCTCATCTTACTTCTCCCTGCATTTTTTTTTTTCCATTCAAAACATCATTTCCAGTCATGCTGAAGATACCCATTTGCTCTTGCAAATCATCTGAACTTGTCTATTCAGTCAATCCATAGAAAAATATGTAGCCTTGACAAATGTGGAGAAAGTGGAGATGGATGGAAGACATATTTAGGAGATAAATATCAATACAACTTGGAATTGATTTCACATATCTGAGAGATGTCAAGGGCAATTTAGATGGCTGGCTTATACAGCAGGAAGGGTGCTGATAACTATTTACTGATTTGGAAAACAGAGTTACCAGGGTTGGAGTAGACAAACATCAGGAGAGATATGGGGCTGTTTTTAGAATATTTTCTTTATGTCTAGGTCTAGCCTGAAGTTCCTAAATTGCAAAATTGGAAAATCATTCACATATATTGAAATTAATCTGTGCTTTTTTTTCTAACATGACGCCCTCTGAAAAGTAAGAGTACCACAGGGTGATCTTAATAACTTAGACTGTGTGAATGAATTTATCAAATTGTTATTCTATGGAGTAAGACTGTCCAGAACTTGTGACAAATAAGAAAAAGACTGTAGAGTGGACAGAAGATCGCCAAAGGAAAAAAACTACCTACTTCTAATATTCACCAAGACTGACTCTAGTGAAGCTATTAGAATTGGGTAACGTTCACATTTCTTAAAGTTGGACTCATCAGTATGTAAAGTTTTTAAATAAATGTAACAACTTTTCAAGGTGTGTGATTAGAAAGAATTTACCTTAGATTTCCTCTCTGGTCTACATACCATAAATTTTCTTGTTCACTATGTTCAAACAATCAAGTGGAGCTGGTCATTAACAAATTGAGCCTTCTGAAGTGTGTATTTCAAGCTCATGCTCATGATTTTGAATGAAAACCAATTATGTTCTCACATCTGTTTCTCGCATCATCAGCTGTGGAATGTCAAGACCCACTTGCATATGGTGTGTATATATGAGAGCAGAGGTTCAGGGGTGAACTGTTCTTCTTAGCAAATGCTTTTGTCAATATCCACTGACACCCATTAGTTGATTCCTTTATTCTTGGTAGGAGCTCATTTGTTTCTTCCAGGTATTTTGACAAAATACTTTTCTACATTAGAGGATTTAGAGGATTGTCATTCCTGAATTTTAAAGAGTTTGTTTATTGGATGGGGCAGGAGATTTAAGACATCATAATCCTTATGTAAAACATATATGCAAAAAAGTAGTTTAAGAAAACATAGGTAAATAAATGATAGTGAGAAGAATAAATCTTGTATATAAATTATCCTATGACAGACATAATTAAAGTTATAGTAGTATTTACATAAAAGTGAAAATTATAGTTTCATAAAAATAACATAAATTAAATTGCAAAATACAAACTGGTATTTAAAAACACACACAAATGTTTCCATTATTAACACCTAAGATTTTTTTTCTCTCTCACACAACACTAGGAATTAGTAATACTTTTAATCTTTTTAAAAAATTATATACTAAAATTTATTTCATTTTGTTTCCTTATTTTGGTTATTGGGCAAACTGAACTCTTAATGTTTCTGTGCCATTTGCACACTTTCTTCTATGAATCTCCTATTGCTGTCTATTTTTTATTGATTTTTGTGAGTGTGTTATACATGAAAAAACAACTATTCAACTGTCAGTACATTTTAAGCTCATTTTTTTTTCAACTTTGTTATTTTCCTGTGGACTTTGTTCATGGGATATATATCTTTTTTATTGGATAAACATTTTTTTCCTTAATGAGGACAAATTTAACGAACTTCTTTGATATGAAGAAATAACCTCTGAATACTTGGTATCATTGAAAATACTTACAAACACTTTAAAGCCATATGAGTTTACTGATTTGAGAACATCTATATTTTATATTAGCATCCTCATCTTATCCTTTATATGATAGTTGAAACTATTTCTTCTGCTCTCTCAAGGAAAGGTATCTACCAACTATGGTACCTTTTATTCAGTAAGTTGTTGAACTTTCATCCATTTAGTCTCCTCATAGCCTCAGCCAACACCTAATCCAGGCAATTTCCTGTTTTCCCGCTGGCTGTTCAATTATATTTTAAGCAAGGCTATCAGGCATAATTCAGGTCATAGCTTAAACATACTGCAGACAATTTTTCCATGTCCTTGGCATTTTTTGCTTACGAGGAATCACAGCCAAGCACATTTTGTACATGATGTTCTAGTCCCCTTGTTCTTTTATTATTCTTAATATCTCTTTACTGGAAGCATGCTTTTTTTTTTTTTTTTCCGGTGATTTCCAGATGATTCCTGATTCCTTCCAAATTACATAGAATTAAACATCATGCCCACTTTGGCCTTCAAAAAGAGTAAAAGGGTTATAATTAGCTAAAATTACATAAGTAAAACATATAATACAAAAAAAAAAAAAAAAAAAACAAGGGGGATGGTATTTACATGTACATTCATTCTGATTGAATCTTGGAATGAGATTCTTATACAGAGAATGCACAAATTAAAGAAGCATCCAGCCTTCACACAAAGGAAACTTAGGAGACCACATATTCTTAACCAAAAGCTAAAAGACATTTTACAAAGTAGGATTTGAGATATGATATGGACCCAATACATTATTTAGAAGGAATTTCCTCTTTCTTAACACTATTTTTTTCTCATTCATTTCTTTCTTCACTAGTGCCATTTTCATTTACTTATCTCAGATAATTCATCTTCAATCCTTTTTTCCTTCATTCAGTTTTATTACCATACAACTTCCAACACTCTTAAAATCTCTTCTTCATAGCCCATCATAACTAAATCAGAGTGCTTCATGTAACACTATTTTTCTTTATTCCAATATCCATTAAATCTACTTTTCCAAGTATTCTGGAAACCATTTTTGAGGGATAGTTTAAAGTGCATAACAAAAACAAATAAATTATTCCCAGAGGCTGCAGGGGGTTTCTTTAATGTAGAAGAGTGAGATGTAAAGAACAAGAGCTATTAGTGACAGTAACCACAAATCTTGCAGCTTTAGTCTAATTTAGCGGTCACAGGTGAGGAACACCTGGAGAGGTTTTTAACACACTCATTCTCCTGTCCCTTTCCAGACCATTTACATGAATTTGGATTCTGGACATATGTATTTTTTAAAAATACCCAGATGACTTTAATGTGCAATTAGGTTTGAGGACCACTTCCTAATCATTGATTATATAAGTAACTAAACAGTTTAGAGTAGCTCAGTGAAATAGATATTCTTTGAGAATTTATTGTCCATGTATACATTTATCTCCTGATTCTAAAGTATAAATATTCAGTTATAGGGAATTTCTTTACAGAAGTCATCAAGAAATTAGAGAAAAAAATTCAAAGGGAAGAAAATGTACCAAATAAGGCAATTAAATAAATCTTCTCCAATATTGGAAGTTGAATGTCATTGTTATCCACTTAAAGTTAAAGCTCAAAATAATTAAGATTCATCACATTGTAATCATGAAAAACTAACACCATGGTTTTATTGATGTTGCATTCAAAATTCTGTAACTCTAAATACACATTTGTATAATGTTAAGTTGTCCTCTAATTTCTTTAAAAATAATTTTCAATGATTCACAGCAAAATTACACTTTTTTAGAGAAAAAAGGAAAAGAATTAAAAAAAGAAATTACAGAGTAACAATCTTTAATACTATACAGGAGCTACTTTATAGTACAGATATTAAACTTTTATACACCTAAATTAAAATATGTACACACCACAGGACCGCACAGACTTAATGTGTGCATTTATATCTTTATCTATATCTGTATTTATACCTATATATCTATATCTAACTCCTTTCCAAATTTCATCAATAAAATCTCTCTTTTATATGAGGATCATCATAAATTCCCCAAAATGCTGAAAATATTACTTTTATATTATATTCAGAGATCGAATTTTCCCATTGCTGGTAATTCCAAAAATGCCTGCATATAAATTAGTAAGATTATAGAGAAAAGGAACACTGACTTTTAGCTTTCTTCCAATTCCAAATGGAGCACCCTTTTTCTATTACCTTTAGCTACTTGTTTGGAGAAAATATGTTATAATTGTGCTCAAAGACCTTCTTACACAAAAACAGAAAAATGCAGATAGGAAATTCCAATTTATTCACCCTAACCTCAGAACAAAATTAACTAGCTCTGAAGACAATTATGCCTGAAAGATTCTTAGGAACCACACCTTTATAGGATTCTGTCCCTGCATCATTTTTTCCTTCTTACATTTCATGGCCTCTGGAGCCATGTTTTTCAGATCCCAAGATCATAAGAATATACCTTTATGAATTTGTGACTATTTCCTGAACTAAGTAGTTTGAAAGGAAATGGAAAAAAAAAATCACTTGAGCTTGTATGAGTGGACTGGATTCAACAGAATTCAAACAGTAACTTTCTACAATACTATATTTAAACATTTTTCTGGCTGATATATCATGTGCCCCATATCTTTTCAGCTCACTTTTTGGTATAAAACACTCATATTTAGATATGAGAAAGCCTAGTCTGAACCAATTTCAAAACTTCACTTTCTTAGCCAATTTAAAGTAATTCCCACTCCCCCAAAGAGCCTAACACAATATTTTGCTGTTTGGCAGTGTGCAAGGGAAAACAGTCTGGCCTTTCACCATGTGAGCTCCACCTCCTGTTGATAGCTCTGGAATCTCTATGGTTGGGACAAAGGAAGGGTGTGATTAGACAAAAAGGCTAATCCCTTTCTTGACTGGTGCTAATCTCTACTTTAAGTGGTCAGTTGCTCACTTCCCCACTTAAAGTGACAATTTTATGGATTCTTTGGAAATTTATTTCTCCCCCAATCCTGAGGAGGGACCCCTGTATCATTTCTTGGGGCAAAAAATGGGCATCCACTATCTGCCTCTTGCTTTCTGCTCTAACCAATATTACACCATCCAGCTTCGGTGGGTGGCTACCCCAGTCAGCAGGATCCTTGAATTAGTCCTGTCAAGATGACTTGTATTAATCAGGGTTCTCCAGAAAAACAGAAAGAAAAAGAAACAGAGAGAGACAGACAGAGAGAGACAAAGAGAGATAGGGAGAGAATCCTGTCTTTCTCCACCTTTTTGTTCTCTTCAGGATGATGCCCACCCACATTAGGGAGGATTGCTTTACTCAGTCCATTCTTTCAAATGCTAATTTTTTTCTGGAGACACCCTCATAGACACACCTGGATAATGTTTAACCAGATATCTGGGCATCCTGTTAGAACATCAAGTTAACCCTACTACATCCTCAGGCATCCTCTCCAGCCCATAGAAAATCCCACAAAATCTGGAGCCTGGCTAGCAACTGTTTCAGCCTTTCCTCTAATCTGGTATCATGGGTTCCTCCAGCCTATTTTTCCCATCTAGATTTTTCTATGTAGAATCACACACCTGTCTCTGTGCCCTCTTCACTAAACTCTAGACGACACCATTCAAGTTCTTCCAACAAATTTTAGCATCCCCTGTTCTAGTCTTTGAACACTGAGCCTGCACAGCCCCATCCTTTAACTGGTAGTGTGATGGAAAATTAACTATTATGTAAAAAATCTCCTCAAAGAATTAGTGAATGACAAGATCATTTTGGTCAAATTCTAGATTAGGTGAATCAGGCAACCTAATGTAGAATATGTGGATACTTCCTGCCTAATTATTTTTTTAGTTTTTTTTTTTTTTTTAACACTTTGCATTCTACAAGTCTCTGTAATAGTAGAAACTGTCCATTTAGGATTATCTCTAAGATGAAAATGAGTACTTAAAATAAATTATAATTTACAATAGTGTTAATTACTTTAGTGAAATTGTGTTTTATATCACTAAAATTTGAAAGCTGAATTGACTTATTGGATGCCAGCAAACTTATATTATTAAACAGATATCAATAAAAATATGATGTTTGGTGAGTACATAGTTATACTTATAGAGAGAAACGTTTATAACTCAACTGTAAACTGAGCCCACATTTGTGACTACTACATACTAACACAAAGAGACACCAGTCTATTTGTTGTTCTCCATAAATAACATAAAATCACTTCTTTTTGTTTGTTTTTGAGGGAGGAGGAGTTCACATGACATAGTTGGTATGTTTTACACACATAAACAAAGGCGTCTCTAGACTTTTTCTTCTCTCCAGTCTCCCCCTCTCCTGTGATTTCTAACAGCTCTATGTCCAATCTTCTCTCCCCCAGTGGGGCCTGTATGAAACAGCTTTGGTTTCTGTTTCTTGATTCCAGGGAATTTCCTACTTCTGAGTCACTGTTGAGTTCTCATTGTGTCGAAGAAGAGTTATCCTTTCATTAGGCAAAGTATGAGTTTTACTGTAATACTTGCAACTAAGGACAAATTAGCATGCAAGCTTGGTCAAACTTTCCAGCAACATGGAATCAAAGATGAAAGAAACTTATCAATTGATGTTTTACATGCAAACAACCAGGAAATTCCTGATTTCCCAGGATTGATAATCCTGGGGAAAAAAACCAAAAACCAAAAAACAAAATTTTTTTTTTTTTTTTTTTTAAATGAAAGCTTCTTTATTTATTTATTTAATTTATTTTTGGCTGCGTTGGGTCTTCGTTTCTGTGTGAGGGCTTTCTGTAGTTGCGGCGAGTGGGGGCCACTCTTCATCGCGGTGTGTGGGCCTCACTGTCGCGGCCTCTCTTGTTGCGGAGCACAAGCTCCAGACGCGCAGGCTCAGTAGTTGTGGCTCACGGGCCTAGTTGCTCCGCGGCATGTGGGATCTTCCCAGACCAGGGCTCGAACCCGTGTCGCCTGCACCGGCAGGCAGATTCTCAACCATTGCGCCACCAGGGAAGCCCCCAAAATTTTTAAAGCAAACACACACTTTCTTATGGTCCCAGCAGCAAAACAGAGGGCTATCACAAAGTTAATCCTTCTTAAAAAGGGGTTTGAAGGTATTGATAACATGTTTTTATAATAGATTTAAAGCTTATTAATTTTTTATGCGAGCTGATTTTTCTCATTTAATAATTAAGTGGTTTGTTTAAAGAAGGCACTAGTTCTTCAAACAAACCATTTTGAAAGACACCTGAATAATTATCATTCCAATCCCAATTGCTCCCTTGAGACAATTTTTTTTATCAGATAAATTTAACTCTTGCCTCAAAATTATAAGCTATAACAAAACAAAAAGTCAAGTAGAAAACAGACCTTAAATTGATTATACTAACCTAAGAATATGTTCTATAAGTGTGACATAAGGATTCTTGACATAGAAATGAAATATTACAAGAGGAATTCTAATACTATTCTATAACAGAAAATAGTAAACCTCATCAGCAAAATCTAAGAATTGCTTAGGGGAAGGGAGAGGAAAGATGTTGAAAAAGTGCAACTGTTCTTTTCATTTCACTGAGGGCATGAGGTGAGGGGTGCAGAGAGGAGAAGAAGTGTGGAATTAGAGTGTCTTGGTGAGGGAAACTTGTTTTGCATGGTAGTCATTTTAGAACTGAAGTTTTTTGTTTTTTGTTTTTTTAACTTAAAAAACAAATACAACTCAGGTAGGACCTTAATGGACTGTCCGTCTATTTCTGTACTAGGGACTGTACATTGATCAGTGACAAGCAAACATTTCTCAGGGTTAAACTACTTTAGTTTTGTCCTTAACCATGATACCTATTCCATTAACAATATTCTTATTTCTTCTGGCAATTAAGTATTGCTACTGGTCTCTGTTGCCCCAGGATCTCAAAATCCACATTATAATGAGAGAGCTTTGTTCAGGGGTTGGGTCTTCTACTTGTATCCAAAGCCCACAGAGGACCATCCTTATAGAACCTCTCAAGTTCATAGTACACTTCTCACAAATGTATGTTCAATATCTCAGTGAAGGGACTATCCTACAGGCATTTTCAAGCTGATTGATAGGAGATGACTAAATAGGTTATGCAAAAGTAATCCACTCCAACATTCCCATTCCTAAGTGTTTAGCATTCTTCTGGGCATATAACCTTCATTTAATTGAGAACACCATTGATAATGTGTGCTGGTATTCAAGGTCAGCAGAAATTAGAACCATTTGTAGCTCCTCAACATCATTTATTGAATCCAGAGACTCCAGTAAGTGTATACATAGTGAAACGTTTAGAACACTCTACAGTTGTATTTCTCTCTTCCTGGTTCTGCACTCATGGTATTCATCACTATGTATGGAATATTCATCACTATGTATATTTCCAATGTCAAGGTAGATATAAATAAGGAAATGCTTACAAATCTATTTGACATAAAAGTCTTGTTCTGGGTTTGATAGTATAATTGGGCCCTGATATCTAAAGGGAGTATAGTAGAGAAAATGACATGTGATAAACAACTTTCCCTTGCAAGATACCTACCTCAGGGAAAGTCATTACAGAGATTTAAAGAAGACAAAACAGCCTCAAGAGATATGAAAGGAGAGGAAGTCCAAAGGATTCAGGGATTTTTTTTGTCATCCACTTTCTCTCACTTAGCCACATTCCAGTTTTATGCCCCACTTTTCCACAGTAAACCCTTTAATTTTCACATAGTGACCTCATGAAATTCTGAATTCAACCACAGCAAATCAGCAATCCAGGGTTACCTACCATGGATTTGATTTTCAGCTATATAATCCCTACAATTAAATGATGTAAAGATATTATTTTAAGGAAGTCTGGCCTTGCAGAAACCAAGAATTTTAAACTCTGAGCTTAATATGTCCTTTAAGTGCCTCAGCACTACTTGAAACATCTGGTCAACTAAGCGTTCTATATATATTTCTTGTATCTTTCTCAATGGTCTGTGCTAACAGCCATTCAGTCAGCCAAAACCTTGATTTCAATAAGCAAAGTGAAAATGTCCAGGGTGGCCACTGTAGTCAAGGACTTCTAAGTTCCCACATTAATACTATTCAGTCGGTTTGGGCTGCTAAAACAAAACACCACAGGCTGAGTATCTTATAAAAAATAGAAATTGATTTCTCTCAGTTTTTGAGGCTGGAAGTCTGACTCTGGGCTGACAGCATGGTCAGGTGAGGGCCCTCTTCTGGGTTGCAGACCATCTTCACATTGCAGAAGAGTTTAGGGATCTCTCTAGGGTCACTTTTATAAGGGCATTAATACCATTCATAAGGCCTCCACCCTCATGAACTAATCCCTCCCCAAAGCCCCTGACTTTTAATAACATCACATTGGGTATTAGGATTTCAACATATGAATTTTAGGGGGACACATTCAGAACATAGCAAGTATAAATTGTATTCTTATGCCTCCAATCCAAACCAGTTGAAAAACTCAATTCTACACTCATTTATTTCTGGGTTCTTTGCAACCTGTCTTGTTAGCAATTATTGTGTTGCACAGAACTGTGAGGTGTGAGCAAGAAAACACTTTTTAGACAGTTTAAACAGGAATTAATCTTATTAAAGAATAAGGAGTAGTTAATACATCTCTGGAAATGCTAGATAAGAGCAAAGCTATATAACCAAGGAATATGTCAACCTCTGAGTAGTCTTTCTACTTGAAAACTAAATTGTCACCACCTCTAAGCATCTATGATTTGCAGGACTGTGTTGCAGGTTCACTTCTGCCCCCATTGACCAAACTGAGTACCACTGTGTTTTTAACATCAGTTTCCCTATAAGAAGTCATTACTCCATTAACTACTTCTGAATCTCATTCTCATGAAGATGATTCTGACTGATAGACTTCAAGTCACCTATGTGGTTTCTAGATGCAAGGGAATATGAGAAAGAAACTTCTTAAGTATTATTAATCCTGTTTACAAAAAATTACAGTAAGCATTATTGCAACTGGAAAAACTACTAAAACCATATTAATTAAATATAAGGAGAAGAGCAGATATAGGCATTATTGCTATTATATTTCAATGAAATTTTAATGGAGTTATTATGAAATTATTTGAATTTCATTTGATATAAGTCAGATTCCAATTTGATTTTGATAAAAATCAAATTAAAAAAGATAAGGAAATTAAAGACAGTATAAACATTGGGGAAGAAGAGATATAACATTTTTGTTGTTTTAATTGTGGATGTCATGATCATATACCTAGAAAACTCAAAAGGCACCACTAAAAAAATTGGTACACTTAACAATAGACGATTTTGAAGTAGACATGGATACAAGACAAATTGTAAAATTGGTGTTTTATTTTAGTCCATTCTTAGTCACAAAAAACATGTGAAATACATAAGGATGAGTTTAATAAGAAATATGAAGGATCTATATAATAATACATAATCATATGTAGTATTGGAAACAAAATCTTAACAAATGAAAAGAAATCCCTGTTTTGGGAGGTGATGTTTTAATATAATGGAAATATCAGTTATGACTAAGGAATGTTTAAGCTTGTGACAATTCCAGCAGATATATGAAAAAGGAAAATGGGAGATTGCTTTACTACACATCATAAAACACTATAGAGCCATTCTAATAAAATTTATCTGGTTATCAAACAGTAAAAAATATGTAGCTTGAAGAAATATGGAGTTTACAAATATATAACAGAAAATGTGAGAATTTAATAAATAATAGAAACAGTATTTCAGTTGAATGGAAAATAAAGCATGATTTATTCAATAAATGATGATGACAATTGACTATCATTCTGGAAAAGAAAGTTTGGTATCTATCTCACATAAGATACTAAATTCACTTGTAAATAGACTGTAAATTGAAAACATAATAAATATTATAGAAATAATTGTAGAAGACTATATGAAATTAAAAGTTGGGAGAGAAATTCTCAACTAAGGTAGGTTTTACGTACTTAACGTTTGTGCCCCCCCCCCCAAAAAAGCCAAATGTTGAAGCTCTAAGCCTCCAATGTGATGATATTTGGAGGTAAGGGATTTGGGAGTAATTAGGTTTAGATTAGGCTGTAAGGGTAGGGCCTCCATGATGGAATTAGTGTCTTTATATTGTAAGAAGAGAAAGAGACCAGAGCGCTTACTCTCTCCACCATGTGAAGAAGGTGGCCATCTGCAAACCATGAAGAGAGTCCACACCAGGTACTAAATCCACTGGTACCTTGATCTTAGAACCCTTGGCTCCAGACCCATGAGAAATTTTAAGCCACTTATCATATTTTATTATAGAAGCCTAAGCATAGTAAGAAGGAAGTTGGTACTTAGAAGTGGGGTGCTGAGGTAACAAATACTTAAAAATATGGAAGTGGATTTGGAAGTGAGTAGAGGCTAGAAGAGTTTTGAGATGGATGAAAGAAAAAATCAAGATTGCCATGCAGTCTAATGAGAACTCAGGATGAAAAGAAGAGAGCTGGGGAAAAAACCTTCTTAGAGAAAAATCTAAATAAACATAAAAAAAATTTATACAAATATGGATGGCAAAGACCATTCTGGTGAGATCTCAGATGGAAATGAGGAACTTGTTATTGGACAATGGAGAAAAGGCAAAAAAGGTAATCTTTGTTATAAAGGTTGAAGAACTTGGCTAGATTGTGTTCCTGTTCTAGTGCTTTATAGAAGGTAGAACTTGCAAGAGATGAAGTTGGATATTTAACTGAGGAGATTTCTAAGCAAAGTGTTGAAGGAGTGACTTGCTTTCTCATGGCTGCTTTTAGTAAAATGTGAGAAGAGAGAAATAAATGAATGAAAACATTGTTAAATAAAAAGGAAGTGGAACTTAAAGATTTGGAAAATTCTCAGCCTATCCATACGGCAAAAAATGAGAGTGTTTGGAAAAGAATACCAAAAGTGTGGCTTAACAGTCATTTGATAAAGAGATTCATGTTGGTGTGAAACATGGACGTAGTCAGCCACACCAGCAGAAACATGGCCAGTGTTAATTGAAGAGGATGGAAACTGGATGGAATGAAGGAAGGCTGCCAGACTTATTTGATCCTGTAGGACCAGTCCATAAAACTGTTTGGTTGTGAACATGCACTGGTTTTCAAGACATGGGAAGAATGACCCAGGAAGGCAATTTGGGAATCATTAGAACTGCCTCCTTGGTTTCGAATGGGGAAACATCCCCTCTGTTTCAAGAGACCAGGCAGCAGTCACCCCCAAGCCTTGAAGGCAGGTTCACTCAGAGCCTTGGGGGGATGAAGCCACTCAAAAGAAGCTGGAGTACAACACTCTTTTAACTCTCCCTACCCCCTCACACTCCATGTGGCAGAGTCACCTCTCATATTTGCAGGAACGTAACCACTGTCCAGCAGAGGTGGGACTACCACCTCAGTGAGTCAAGAAGGTAAAACATTGAATCAAGGAGGATTATTTTCAAGCCTCACGATCTACAGATATTTTCCTTGCTAGTTTTTGGACTTGCTTGGGGCCCATCACCCCTTTCTTCTGATGTCTGTGTTTTGAAATGGGAATGTATATTCTGTGTCTGTCCACCATTATATTTTGGAAACACATAACTTGTCTGGTTTCACAGGTTCCCAACTAGAGAGGAGTTTTGCCTCAGGATGAATTGCACCTCGAGTCTCACCTATATCTTATTTAAATAATATTTAGATGAAACTTTGGACTGTAGACTTTAAATTGATCCTGGAATGTGTTAGGATTTGGGGGCTGTTGTGATGATATGAATATATTTTGCATGTGAAAAAGACATGCATTGTGGGGGACAAAGGGCAGAATGCTATGAACTGAACATATTTGTCTCCTTCAAATTTATATGTTGAAGCCCTAACCCCAAACATAATGCTATTTGGAGGTGGGAACTTTAGGAGGTAATTGGGTTTAGACGAGGTCGTGAGCATGGGGCCTCATGATGGGATTAATGTCCTTATAAGAAGAAGAAGAGGCTAGAGCTCTCTCTCTTTCTGTCGCTGCCATGAAGACACAAAGAGTAGATGGTCATCTGCAAGCCAGGAAGAGGGCTTTCACCACTAACTAAATCTGCAGGCACTTTGATGTAGGACATCCCAGGCTCCAGAACTGAGAGAAATAAATGTCTGTTGTTTATGGCATTTTGTTATAGCAGCTCATACAGATTAATACAGTAGGAAACTGAAAATTTATTTTTAAAATATAGAATTAATCAATTATAAAATATTTTTTAAATTGTATGGCAAAGTACTCCAAGGAGAGACAATAGATGCTTAATTGATTTGGAAAAACTAATTAAAGGCAGAGACTAAGAGTAGTATTACTCAAAACTTGTATGATATTATGAGAAGAGGATAAATGAAACATCCCAATACTACAATGGGAAAAATATGAAAACATTTTTCTCAGAAAAGCAAGTTCAGGTTGTCAAAAAACAGAAGAGAAATGAAGTACAGAGAGGAAGGAGAGGAGAGAGGGAAGGAGGGAGATAGAAAAGTTTAAACTCATTAGTATTAATGAGAATGCAAATTAAAGTAACAATGTAATGACAATACATATCAGACTAAAAAAATTTATAAAAACTGATATCACTCAGAGAAGAAATGTTGGTTAAAAAGTACTAACTCTGATTCTTGAAAGAAATATGAATTATTGATATCTTTATGGAAAGCAATTTGGAAACATTTACCAGAATTACAAATGTGCTTTCCCTTTGACCCAACAATTCTATTCATGCCAATCTATTCATAGAAATGAAGTTGTTTCACACAAGTGTTTCACACAAGGAACACAAGTTCCTTACCATTAGTATCTATTGTTATGGTGCTGCTCCCACCACATGAGTGGCTAAATACTTTGATATCACTTAGAATAAAAACATCAAACCTTAAGGATATATGTATAATAATGTTTACTGCAGCATGATTGGTAGTGTCAAAAAAAGAAAAGGAAATCATGTGAACCACCCCTCTGTAGAGGAGAGATTAAATGAATCAAGGTATATATAAATCATAACATCCTATATGGGTATTAACAGGAGTCAATTATAGATATAGATGTAGGGAAATTTACCTATGAATTTTTTCTCTGAGAAAAGCAAGGTACTGAAATGTATAGATAAAATGATAATGATTTTTAAAGGAAACATTCACTAAATAAAACATTGAATATATGCATAGATGTGTTTAATTGTATATGTGTGCATGTGAATATGTAGGTATGTGAGAGAGAGGGAGACAGAGAAACAGAGATGGGGGAGAGAGTATTATATGATCATAGAGAAACAATTCAAATGAATATATAGAGTGAATGGTAGCATGGATTATATGGGTGGCGAGCTGAAGGGAAAAAAATCAGAAGACTGAACTAAAAGTGTTGGTATGATAATAATTTATGTAATATTATAAATATGTACCTGTACAGGTAATTTTTAAAAATAGACTTAGCCAACTTTTAGAGAGAAGCTAATTCCAAGATACTCAAAAGTAAGTAGATGATGATGAACTGCAGATAGCAGATAAAAACTATTTTTAGGAAAAACTTTGACAAAGGCAGAACATAAGGAGTGGAGACTTAAAAGAGTATTAGTTTCAGAAAAAGTTATTTATGCTGAAAAGGGTGATTTGAGCTTATTTTCATTTAGAAAGAAACAAAATTATTTAGCTGAAAGGATAAGGATAATGGTACAAAAAATAGAACAATATTTACACACACATATACACAGAGGAGAGAACAGCTTTTGGGACACTTTAGTAAGTTAAAAGGGAATGATTCCTTTCTGTTAGATGAAAGCAAAAGAATAGAGGAAGAGTGACAATAAGGAAATATTCTGGGTGAAGAGAATACAGTAGGGTAAGGGAAGTTGCTGTTCTACTGCATGATTTTTCTTCTGTTTCCTTCAAAGCACAGCCTCGGAAGTGAATGTTTTTTTTTAATTGTCCAGGGACGAAGATATTAGTGAGATAGAGACATTAGAGATATTGATGAGCAACTATGATTCTTTGAGTTTGATATCAGCCTTTGCCCACCTACTTGCCGATCCTGCGTGGGATCATTGAGAAAGTGATATGCTATGATAAGTACTCCTCATCATTTAACTAGTTACAATGCTGGCGATTAAAGCAAAGTCAGCCATCATTCAAACTTATTGTAATTTCTGGATATCCATTTCACATATAGATTTGTGATACAGTAAAAAAACTTCCAGTGTGCAATATATATTGAAATTCTACCAGAGAATTGAAGTATAGATGTATATTTAAAAGCAGTAAAATGTTGCAATAATTAATTATGACTTCAAACACTGATAGTTCTATTTCCAAAAATATTAGTAATAAACTTAAAAGGAATTGAAAATATGAAAATAGGCTGATAACCTACATAAATATTAGGAACGAGCACATTAGCTCAATAACTTTCGGAAGGACATGGGATTCTTTTCGAAGCTAGTATACTAATTGGATAATATGATTTTTCTATATAGGAATTGCTGTGTATCACAAACATTAAAGAAAATAACCTTTCCTTAAATCAGATACTATGAAAGAGAAAGGACATTTTACTGCTTTGGTGATAATATTACCATGAGCGGTGTCCTGCCTCTGCTGAGTAAACCAGAAATATAATGTTTCACAACTGACCTCCGGTGAAGGAAAGCATCTGTTTGGCATTGTAAACATTCAGTGTAGGAAAGACAGAGTCAATCTAGCAGCTAATAAATCTGAGAAATGATTGTTTCTCCATTATATCAATGTTTTTTTAAAAAGTAATCAACTACTACAATGTTAATAATTGTTATATTTTGTATAACATCACATTTATTCTTCAGTCTCTGTATAATGATGATACTGTATGATGATGATATTTGTCTTCTGCCCGGGGTTCATATGAATATTAATTTTGACACTCATCCATTCAGCATTAAAGAAAATTTGCATCTTTATTCTTTAACTAAACATTGACAATTAGATTAGGTGAACTAGCAATGGGTACAAATAGTTATGCACATTTTCTTTCTTGAAACTCCTTCCATTTCTGGGAGGAAGGATTAAGGTTAAAGGAGAGAAGTGAGAAGTCAATGAATGTGGATGGGCTCTTGTGAAGACAAAAAGTTTGGAAGAGCTACTCCAGGGAAGGCAGAATATGTCAACAAATATTGATAAAAGGATGTTTACCAACTGAAACCAAACAAACACACCTAACCATGGCTGGCTGGTATTTTTATGGATGTATTGGTCATGAGCTTGCAATCAGCAAAAAATCAAAATTATTTCATTTATTTATTTGAATATCTGCTTGTTTGATTTTCTAAATTTACATAAGCATGTAGAAAAGAAAGGTATAAAATGTCATTATCAATTTTTACTCAAATAATCTTGGAAGATGATAGGTAATGCAGAGGAGAGTAGATGTTAAAGCAGGAGGAATATAAGAACAGAATTAATTAATTAAAAAAAGAGAAAATAAAATGATACTTGCACACAGAAGACCCCAGAGAAAACATAGATCCACATTTATGACCAAGTGTGTGGAAAGTGGGTGAGGAACAGTTACCATACGGATTTTCACTAGGGAAATTTCATGGCTGTCCATGTTTTCTACATTTGTTAAACCGCAAAGGTCACATTTGTTCATTCACTGAACATATTTTGTTTATTCTCATCTTTATTCTAGGTGCCCAGTGTGAGTGTGCCTTGTGTTGTTTTACTAGAAAATGTGGCATTTCTCACAGTTTGACTTCTATGATTGTTTTTTATTCCAAAATGGATAAAAGATAATTGTGATGATCATGAATCACTTAAATGAGAACGTTTCTCTGTATATTAAATTTCATAATGAAAATTCTTACTTATTTGTGTATAACATGTATTTTAATTATATATTTCTAGGTGTCCTAGTGTTATATTTAGAATTAAAAGTGAATATGCTCTTATTGCCTTCCAATCAATGAACAGGGCTAAACTCAACACCTCTGTCTTGTATTTCATATTCTTGAGATTTTTCAACTGCATTAAAATTTTGAAATGTTGGATAGCCTTCATTATTCTAGTGAGATATCTGATAATCACTTATATGTTGTGAGCATGTGGTAAAAAGCAGGCAATAGTTTGTTTGGACAGCAGATTCTCAAAATTATTTTTTAATAGCAAACCAGCAAGATTTCAAAGAATTGCAGTGAAAATAAATAAATGAATAAATATATTAACTGTAATTAAATATTATACTGTATTTCACAAAAGAAGAAATGATTTCAATTTATTTTATCATTTGATCGCTTCTGTTAATTATTCTTTTTTTTTTTTTTATTCAACAAACCTATGTGCTACTTCCTATAGGCTCAAGAATGAATATGACACTCAAATGAGGAAATAATAATAACAATAATAATAGTTGTAATCACTATGCTAGTGGTCTATAGCAGATACAATGATAACCTCACAAGAGAGCTGGGACCCCAGGAAGGATTGTGAAAGGATATGACAGACTTGGCAAATATGAATAAATAAATGAATTAATAGAATATTTAAATCATGAGTATCAGATGAAACTGATTCATATAACCATACTCACTATGTTTTCCCTAGATACATTATATTAAATTGCAAAAGCTATTTTGCTCCCAGTTTGCTTGAAATCATCCCTTGAGCAGTTTGCTTGAATCTTGGGTGAACTGAGGATAATAATTCATCTGGACCAGAACTTCAACCTAACCCCTCTCTATTCTTTTTAAAGAGAAACGTTCTATTCTCCCATGCTGGAGACTATTTGCCTTAAGCTCAAAACCCTTACTTTTGAAAAAAAAAAAAAAAAGTTGCAGTTCTACATATTTTAATCGAATAATCACAGTGAAATAAACTATTCTTTCTCTCATGAAAGCTAGTAAAGTTCCACTGTAGTGCATTTAAAGGGCTTGAGGAGAAGAGAAAGATAAATATTTCATGAAAAGCATAGGTACCAACATGAAGAAATTATATAAAATGTCTCAATTTACTAGTGTTTAGAATTTTAATATTTTTATTATAGAACGAACATTAGCCTGTATTGCATTGACATTTTGCTTTAATTTTGTCAAATCATCTTGGTTTTATTAGGAACTAACATGCTGCCCAATAATCTTTATGGACTAATAGGGATCATAGCTTTTAGCACAGCTTTCAGTATAAAAATAATGTTGCCATCAACTCTAATTAAGATGTCCTGTGTTGAGTAAGATGATAGAAATTGTTTTGTTAAAAGGAAAAAAATCTCATTCTAAAGTTTCCTTTTCCCTCCCATTAGTAGAAAGATACAGGTATGATTAGATTTTTGTTTATAATGAAAATAGATATAATGTAGAAAAATAAAATTATGCATTAAAAATAATTGGAAACAAAAGAGAAGAGAATGTGCAGTTCTTATGCAACAATGTCTAGATCAATTGTTTAGAATCTAATTTAATTATCTTATAAAATGAGTCTAGTGGGATAGCAAGTTTTAATCTAATGCTGAGGAAGACCTTTAGAGTTGCTGTTACACAATTATTTTGACTTTTATTTCCCAGTGATGGGAAGTACCTCTGACTCTCATACAATTCCTTGTTACTGGATCATTTTATCTTTTCATGTACAATTCTACTTCATTCATTTTCCATTACATTCATCATAGTCTTAGCTAATATGACAATATTATTGAGCGTATGGGGTTTGGATAAAAGAAATAAGTATACATTGTATAATTTTAGCTGATATTATAAAAGGGAGTCTGCAAGCTTTTCCCTGGCTACATTAATATTTACAAGTTAGCAACAGCATGCAGTTTCATTGGATTATTACCAAAGTTCTACACTGGTTGCCCAGGAAATGTTTGACCATAATCTTTCTTATTTCAGAGGAAGGGTCAATTTTTGCAAAATTTCTAATTGATCCTACTGAAATGTTAGGGACACAGTAGCAAAATACCCTTAATTAGTTCTAACATCTTGCTTCTTAATATTTTTGGTTAGTGGCACAATATCTCTTGTTTCATACAATGGTATTCAATCTAATTTCCAGTCCTTCCAAACACTTCAATCCACATATCTACCCTATTCTTGCCCTGGGCCCTTTTTTCCAAAAACTTGTTTTCTGTATGAGTACTTTCCCTTAACTTCCAAGGCTTAGTTAGGCACAGATTACCTCTTACCTGCTATCTTGGCTTCTTTCTCATTGGAATGTTGCTACACTTCTTCATTCACTCATATCCACCCTCAATTTTTTTTTCTTTCTGTAATTCATCTGTTTTGATAAGCTTGCCTCTATCCTGCTTCCTTCCTTGTCTTAATATGGGATAACATTAGGCTATCTATAATCAGATAAAAACTGGACTCTGCTTTAATAACATTTGCTTAACTGCTTTGGACATATTGACAGGGAGAAGATAATAGATCTTGAAGTTCAAAGCAGTTGAGTGAATAATATAAAAATGACTCCTATTACTTTGAGCCTGACTCATCAAACCACTGAAGAGGGCATTAGAGGAATTAAAATTAATGAGCATTCTCTTGTTTCCCTAGAAAGACACCTGAAAAGTCCCTAACTATTATGTATTACAAGTCAAATCTTCAAAGCTAAACTCTTGGCTGCCTAGAAGGAGGCTGAATGTTTAATAGTAAGGTTAAGGATAAGTTAAAGCATTTTTGTGGTGGTTCACATCTGTGGGTCACTACTTTCTTTACGTTGAACATCCACACAACAGTTGGTAAAGTTTCACTCCCTTGAGGGTAACTCAGAAGTGACTGTAAGAAAGTCTCATACATCATTTATAGCAGGTCTGAAGTCTCAGGAGGTTCTATTGGTCCACTTTCTTGTCCCAGCTATTAAATCCAGGTGAGTCAGTAACCCCACTGACACCCTGACCTGACCCTACCCTCTCAGCAGCTCCCTTGTCATCCAGCCTATACACAGCTAGAAAAAATTAAAGGGAACATTGACCATAGTGACCTGGCAGGATTGCTGTGGGGCAAAGGCAATACTAAAATACCCATGCAGCTGCAAGATATGAATAAATTAGAAAGAGTTCAGAGAACATACACAAAAATGATAAAGCACTTTAAAACCAGAATTATGTAGAAAGACTAAAGGGATTTAAATTATTTAGCCTTGAGGAGTAAAGGCTGAGGATTAATAGAATAATGATCTTCAAATAGTGAAGCAACTGTCCTTCATTTAGTTCCATTGCAATCAAGAGTACATCATTTTAACATCAGGGATAGTTTAGAAAATTGGGTTCTACAATCTCCTCTCTTGGAAAGAAGTACATGACTACTGCAGACACTTTAAATGTGATCTTTTGTAGTGTCTGACAAATTATTTCCACCACTCTATCCCAGTACATACTCCAGAAGTTAAAACAGATTAAATCTGATTATCCAAAGCTTATATGTATGATTACACTGGGAATCACAGACTCCCCAAACACTAGCCTTATGACATGTGGGTACAAAGTGCCAGGGTACATCAACTTATAAGTCTTGAAGTTAATCATGCAGTTAGAAAAATAGAGCAAGCTTGGAAGCAATAAGTAGATGACTATTTTTAACTATTTGTTAAATAGATCTTTAAAGATTTTAAAAAAACAAAATGAATTAGAAAATGATCACCGCAATTACTATTTCTATTTACAAAAAAAAAAGTTTGGGATCTAAGTTATTTAAGTGTGTAGAACACTAATGAAGCAAACATCTGAAGTGCAGGTGAGACCTACAATCTGCTCTCATTTGGGGGAACATATGCTTTTGGGTGGACCAGCGTTTTCAAGATTAATGGCTCCTAGTTATTGCTCTTTGTTTCAGCTTTGCTTTTCACTCCTAACTTGTAGGACAGCTTAAATGGTTGACTTGTTTAAAGTGCTTAATTACTCATGTGGTGTCTATTACCAATACAAACTGTCTACAGGATACACAGACAGCTATTGTGTCCCAGATGATGTTACAAGACTAAATGGGACCTGATTACTGTACGTTGCTTTTCAATGCTGTTAATTTGCATGTTTGAATAAGTCTGTTGGGACTCCATTTTACAGCTATTGCTCTTATGCACACTGCTTGGGATCGCTTTGGGAAACAGTCTGTGACTGGCTTTTTCTATTCATCCGAATAGAGAGTTTGGGGCTGCTGACCTCATGGCCATTATGCATGGTACCTATGGGTTTTGTGGCCCATTTTTTATTGGATTGCCGCACTTACTTTTTCTTTTTCTTTCTTTTTTCCTCTTAGTGCTCAGTTTCTGCTTATGATTGAACATTCTTCTGAAATGTGAAAGCCACCATTAGTATATGATTGTTAATTGAGAAGTGCAGAAGGGTTCTAACAACAACAACAACAAAAAATTAAAATATTTATCTGGTGTGTTTATGATTTCTAACATTTCATCAATCTTAATAAAAATCAATGTTTTTTTCTTAAAAACTAGGTAAGCAAATGTTTTTGGTTGCTTCAACCCAATGACTATTCAATCCATTCAGACTCTGTGAGAAGTTGACAAGTTAGCCCCTGAAAAAGAATATTTGAAACTTGGTGTTTCCATTACTCTTGCCAGCTAATTAAGTTAAAAAAAAAATTTGACAATATACAAACCTATTTTAAATGTAAAAATTAGTCAATGCATTTAAAGTAACATGATAAACATTAAACTTGAGTTTAAGAGGATGAGTTGCCTTGAGTAAAAGAACCTCTCTAGGACCTCTCAGGTCAAACTTCTCTGCTTGTCTTGTGGGCTCCATAAGGATTAGAAGACATGACTGAAAGGATTGTTTTGTAGTTTCACCATTATGTGTATTTGGACAGGTAGCAATAACAAAAATTAATAACGAGCTATAGTATATATAGCAAAAAGACAAAGCCTAGATCATCTGATTAAGAAAACAATTATTTGCCCTGAAAATATTTATATTAGAAGAGAAGAAATAAGCATAGAAGATAGAGCAATGGCCTAATGAGATGGAGTTTTAGAGTAGTAATCATACAAACACACACACGTTCACAATAATCTCATACTGTGGCTAATTATACTCCCAGGCAATGGTTTCTAATTATAGTCATATATAGGTAATTATTAAAATAGGAGTTTCTAGGTCCCACCTCTGGAAATAACTGATTCATTTATCCTTGGATAAGGCATATGTATCTATATTTCTTCAAAACTTTTTAAATGATTTTGATGATCAACCAAGAGTTTGCATATCTCTAGTCTAGAGGGCAAGTTTCAGTATAGTTACATAAAAGAGTTGGAGTATTCCACAGCCTCTGCATTTCATAGATAAACCAAATAGAATTAGAAGAAGAAATGGAAAAATAACAACAAAAGCAACAGAAATGCAGTTACTACATTCCTATTGAAGCAGTGTGAGCTGTTTAAGAACACTTCAGATATCAAGAAACAATGGACCAAGGCAAGCCAGCCTGGGCTGCAGAGCCAGATACCCAAGGAAGAGACCAGAAGCCATACCACAAATGAGACGATCTGAGGCAATATCCATCAGTACCCTTGTCCACAGACGTGGTCTTCTATGATGATTATATTGACTTCTCACTTTCATTTACTGGGTTGATCAAATAGATTCAAACATTCTGTAAACATCAGCATCCATTCTACTTAACACTATATTTGCATATGTATAGCAATGTAGAAACTGTATACTAGCATCTAGGCATGTATTTGAAGAAATGCCTTTTTAAAAAATGAATACAAAATTTTCTTGAGATTATCTTCCTAATTTTTCAAAACACTGCTCTTAAAAGTTAATCAGGGACTTCCATAGTGGTGCAGTGGTTGAGAATCTGCCTGCCAATACAGGGGACACGGGTTCGAGCCCTGGTCTGGGAAGATCCCACATGCCACGGAGCAACTGGGCCCATGAGCCACAATTACTGAGCCTGCGCATCTGGAGCCTGTGCTCCGCAACAAGAGGACGTGATAGTGAGAGTCCCGTGCACCGCAATGAAGAGTGGACCCCACTTGACGCAACTAGAGAAAGCCCTCGCACAGAAACGAAGACCCAACACAGCCATAAATAAATAAATAAATAAATAAATAAATAAATAAAAATTTTTTTAAAAAGTTAATCAAAGAACAGCTTTTTATATTAAAAATTATATAATCCATTAAAAACTAAGAATAGAGTATTTAGGAACCCAAATAAAATTAATGTGTTTTTTCACTCTCTCACTTATTAAAAAATGCAAAAATAAGTGAAAAATGAATGGTAACGCATTGCAAAAATATTTGGTAGTAATGTATAGTGATAATAATATTCAAAATATATTTTCTCAAACTGGAATATTGTATTTTTTTAAATAATAAATTTTGTTTTTTTGTGCAGTTTTAGATTTAAATAAAAATTTAACAGTAAGGACAGAGAGTTCTCATATACCACCTCTTGTCCTGTGTACAATCACCCCTATTATTAATGCTTGTCCCCATTATTAATTATTAGTATAGTTTACTTGTTACAATTGATGAACTAATATTGAGTCATTATTATTAACTGAAGATCATAGTTTACATGAATATTTACTCTTGTGTGGTACATTCTATAGGTTTTGAGAAATGTATAATAGTGCTATTTTTACCTTTAATGTTTCAGTGTATCTCATAATGGAGGAAATCAAAACCGGTAAAGAAAAAGAAGTAAAATCAGGGAGTACTCTCAGGGGTGAAATTTTTTGAATTATTGGAGAAATGCTAACTTCACTGTATGTGATGAAAAACCAAACTATCCATCACATTGCTCAACTTCTTTAAAATATAAAAATGTCACTTTTTACTACTTTGCTGCACAAAATTAGCCTTTTCTTCATTAAAAAAACAAAACAATATTTTAGATCATTCTGAACTGTTTGTAGAAATATTAACACATGCTCACAAAAAATGCAATCATGGATATTACCAAGATTGTTGATTCTGTGTGTAGTTGTCAGCTGGGTGATGGAATTACCACTGACTGGGTACAATTTTAACAGATGACACCATATTCTTCTTCTATACACAATTTTTCTAGTGAACAAGGAAATACAGCAATGTTTAATATAGATTATTCACTATTTAGTATATCTTTGTGCTCACTGTGAAGCAAAGCGAGTTATAGTGTAGCTGGCATTTGTCAATAACATATTTCATCAGAGAGAAGCACTGAAAATGTGACAAATAGGTGTGTTGAGTAATCTTGGTTTAAATGTTGAAACCAGTTCTTTTAGCCCTGAAGTATATGTTGAAAGAAATAGAAACTCTCTGGACACAGCTGGGTGTATTTAAAACAATGTCCGAATAATCTAAAGGTTAAGTTGCTTCTTTTCAATAAATGGAGATGAAGTCAAAAGGTACTAACATGAGGTGTTTGAAATAACATATATTTACACTAGTGGGAAAGCGGCATTGTCTCTCACACTCACTCTTCCTGTTTTTGCTTATCTTTTTGACAAATCTCTTGCGGTACTCATTCCAGGAACAGAGAAGTTTACAGCAAGGCAATTAATTAAAGAGTATGTAAGATATAACTCACCCTAGTGCAACTCTTCCCAGTAAAAGAATCAACAGAAAATGTAATATAGAGCCACAGATGGTGGGCTGGAGTGGGTTGGAGGGTAACTCTGTGTGAACCATCATTTGACCTGTCTGAAGAAAAGAAAGTTTATCACAAAGAGCATCAGAATTACTGGATGATACTGGTAATTTAAAACAATAAAGTTGGAAATGAATGCATTGGATTGATAAGGGTAAGTCACATATATTGATAATGCAAATAAATAGATGACAACACATGTAAAATGGCTGGTTACCTAAAATGTATATGATTTTTTTGTTTGTTTGTTTTTTGTTTTTTGAAAAGGCAGGCTTTGGTTTAGGGTTTTTATTTATTTATTTATTTATTTGGCTGTGTTGGGTCTTCGTTTCTATGCGAGGGCTTTCTCTAGTTGTGGCAAGCGGGGGCCACTCTTCATCGCGGTGCGCGGGCCTCTCACTGTCACAGCCTCTCTTGTTGCGGGGCACAGGCTCCAGACACGCAGGCTCAGTAGTTGTGGTTCACGGGCCCAGTTGCTCCACGGCATGTGGGATCTTCCCAGACCAGGGCTCGAACCCGTGTCCCCTGCATTGGCAGACCGACTCTCAACCACTGTGACACCAGAGAAGCCCAAGATTGCTTTTTATATTATAAAAATAGTCCTGTTTTTGTGCGTATCCAACTGCTGTTAATACCATCTTTACCCTTTCCCTAATTAGAATTCCTTGATTTCAATAACATTTGTTTCATCTTTTTTTTCCTGATTTTCATTCAGATGAGTTTTCTTGCATTCCTGAAGTGAGTGAACAGGGAAAAAATATAGAACCTACATGTATGTTTGCAGATGGAATACTTGTGAGAAGCTATGACAAGGCTTTACTATAAAATCTAAGTTCCTCTTCTATGATTGACACTTCATGTGTGTGTTCTCTCTTCAAGTTTCTTGCACTAAGGGATTGCCCATGGTCTCAGAAGCAACTAAAACCCTGACAAAAATACTGACTCATCTTTTTAGAAAAAAATATTTACATGTTTAATAGACTATACTAATTTTTAAAATAATTATATTAGAAAGTACATGTGGTAGGTATCTGATCTACATTCTACCTCAAATATAAAATACTATTTACATGCCTCTCCTCTCTCTCCCTCTTTTTCTTTTTCTCTCTCTCCATATATATATATATATATACACATACATATTAGTTTTGTGAACAAGAATATTAAGTTGCTGAAATAAAGAAATGCCACTAGAAATATGAAATATATAAGATTAAAAATGATTAAAATTAGTTTTATAGGTGTATATAAATAAAATATTTTGCACCAAAATGTTTATACTGAAAAATGTCTTTATATGTGTATATAAGGTTTTCAAGTAAAATAATCTCAAATTAAGCTGTATCCTGTATGATTTCAAAGAAATTGTTTGAAAAGTTAATAGTGTCACTCAACTGGTTGTTTGGTTTAGGTGATAAAAAAAGCAGATTGACATTTTTGTTCATTTAATTGACTGAATTAGTTTATTGTTTACATCATATTAATGAAATGATGAATCATATTGATGCCATTAATCATATTGATGTTAACCATGAAAGAGTGGATTCTCTGTTCACAGTGGCTCTGGGGAATGGAGTGACCATCAACTCACTAGATCAATTTCATGTCAAATGAATATGACAAGACTGCTGAGTTTATTAGATGGCTTATAACATCCCTAATTATTCTAGTTTTATAGATAATGTTAGAAGGAAAAATAAGGGTGAGAAAAGATGGTAAGGCCGATTCTCATGTTAAAACACTAAAAACAATTGTCACGTTGATTAGTTTATCTCACACATGTAATTGGTTGTGTAAAGTAGAAACAGTAACAGAAATGTGTAATATTGAATACTTTTTATATGTACACATGTAAACTGGAAGTAAACAGAAGTAAACTGGATGGAATGGGATTTAAATGGGAAATACTATATGATGCAAAATTCAGCAATAATGACCATGTGAACTTCAGCCTTAGTTTCTCTGTGTAAGGAAAATAATAACAGAGCAAGAAACTTGCCTCCCAGGGCTATTTTGATGATTTAATGGATAAAAATCTATGAAATCACTTTATTAATTATAAAGCAGAGTATAAATATGATGATGATGATTATGCCTGGTTCAATTGATACAGCTATAGATCCACATAGCCTTATTGAAAAGAATGTGTGCTTAATATTCTTAGAGATTTTTTAAGCCCTAGAAAACTGCTGATACGGATAAAATGATAAAAGCTTGACAACCTGTGTTAGAAAATAGTTGTATGTTTGAAACAATATTTAAACAACTGCCTAACAATGAAAGTACCATAGTCTATTAGGTAAATTAGCCTAATAGAGGATCCACATATTACCTAATTAATGGGATTATGCTGAAAATGTAGAGCACTAATAAATATTACTTATTTATCTATTGTTGCTCTATATTTAGAGATGAAGAAATGAAAATTTTCATTTGTAAAAAAAACATGCTGCCTTCTTTTAATGTAGGAGTATATTTGAATTTATTGTTAGAAATGTGTACTCATATTTATTTCTTCTAGTCTTTATGTTTTGGTAAATTTTATTTGACTTTTCATTGATTATCTATTCAGATAAATGCCAGTTATATTTCACCTCTTCCCAAATGAAAGGCACATTTTTGATATCAGAGCATAGTGTCTTTTGTTTGTATTATTTACAGTACTACCATGTCTCTAGATATTTTATGTCATGGAGTACATCTATTCATTGGAATCTGTAAGTAATATTCTACAATATGAATGTCACTTAAGGTCCTATACAAAAACAGGTGAATGGGATAAAAAAAAGGGCTCTTGAGTAAACTAGAGGAACCTGGAGGATGACATAGTGGTCAAGATTATATCTTTTGAAAGCCATAGTCATACTCTCGTTGAATTTATACACTACAGTGGGAGATACACACAAAATTTTATTTTTCACTTGAATAAAAAACTTTAAGTATGTAGTAATGCAGCATGTTATCAGTTAGCTAAAATATGAAAATCATATGTATTATTTTAGTGATAAGAAAAAGTAGGCCTCCTCTTAGGTTGAACATAGGAATTTAAATTTCAGTAACAGTAAAAATAAATAGACTAATTAATTAAGTAAATTTCAGTAACAGTAAATGTTTCAGGAGGGAAATTTGTCACTGTGTACCAGAAGACTTTAAAAAGTGCCTTCCTTTGACTTGGCTGTGTACTTTAGGAATTTATCCTAAGCAAATTATCAAGGAAACATACAAATTATGTAGATACAGATGTAGATATAGATATAAAAGGATGTTCTTTGAAGCTTTATATATGAGCTAAATTTTGAGAACAACAAAAATGTCCAATAATAGGGGACCAGTTCAATACAGTAAATTGTTATATCTATAAATGGAATGTAGCCATAAAACATTTAAAACTTGACTTTGTGTATATGTGGTAGGAGTGTGAGGCAGTATGGGATGTGGAGAGAGAGAGGAACAAATATTCCTTGTATTTTTCAAGAGAATAAAGCAGATTGAAAGCATATATTGTAATCCGTTTTCATTTTATAAATTATCATTATGATCTGGGTTTATGGGATACATTAAGCTTTTTAAAGAATGACTCCTGCTAATTTACTATAGTAACACATTTATTAATTATTGAAAATGTCATGTTTAAAACTCAGCTATAATTCTGTCATTCCATGATAACCAGTTTTAACATTTAGGTGTTTAATTTTGCAGGTATTTACTAGACATGAAAATATATGAGTAATATCCTATTTCTTTACATTTTTGAAGTTGATACACTATATTAAAAGTCAGTCTGTTTTGGGCTTCCCTAATGGCTCAGTGGTTGAGAATCCGCCTGCTAATGCAGGGGACACGGGTTCAAACCCTGGTCCGGGAAGATCCCACGTGCTGCGGAGCAACTAAGCCCATGTGTCACAACTACTGAGCCTGCGTGCCACAACTACTGAAGCCTGTGTGCCTAGAGCCTGTGCTGTGCAACAAGAGAAGCCATCCCAATGAGAAGCCCGTGCACCACAACGAAGAGTAGCCCCCGCTTGCCTCAACTAGAGAAAGCCCGCGTGCAGCAACGAAGACCCAAGTTAGCCAAAAATAAATAAATAAAATAAATAAATTTTTAAAAAGTCAGTCTGTTTTCAAATACCAACATAATTCAATGTGAATATCAGACTTTAAATACAAACAGAAATGCAAATGTCAGGAACCCTGTACTTTAAAAGTAGGTGGCATTTATTGCCTCCTGTTTTTAAAACATCTTTCTATCTTCACTAACAACAAAGGGGGTGGGATGGCAAGCTGCTATATATTTAACACTACGCTTTAACTTTAAAGAGCTTATAATATGTATTTTTTTGATGACTAATCCCTAAGGTGATTCACTCTCAACTGCATAGAAACACTCAGCCTTATTTTTAAGAGAAAAGAAACTGCTAGTTTAATCAAGATTATATTGTTGGCAGGGAACCAAAAGCCAGAAACAGATCTTTGTTTTCTTTTCTAAAGAAGGTATTGACAATTTAACAAGTATGCACCTGTAGGTGTAGTGACATCACCTTTAAAGCCATGTCTTCATAGAGCAATAGACTTAGCTAGTTTCAGTAAAACCACTTAGATAAGGTAAGCAGTTATATTCCATATGCAGATAAAGAAATATCTATATTATTATTTGTAGGCTTATATGAATATATGTTATACATTATTTAATTTACATTATGTAATTTACATAATTAGCTATAGTCAGACCTTTGAACACGTTTTCTTAACCATAGTACTATTGGCATTTGGACCAGATACTCTGTTGTTGGGAGTAGGGACCTGCCCTGTGCATCGTAAAATATTGAGCAGCATTTTTGGCCTCTACCTGCATCACCTCAGTTGTGATAATCAAAAATGTCTCCAAATACTGCCAAATGTTCCTTTAGTGGGGCAAAAATCACCACTGGTTGAAAACCACTGCCTTAGAATATATCATGGAATTCTGTTTTTATCCTTCGATTGGGGCTATAAGAAGAAGGAATAGACGCTTTTTCTATATTTAAGGAAGAGATGTCATCTCCATATTCCTTATGAAGATGATGTGGTACTAGACCACAGACCTACCTATCTTGCCCCCAGAAATCTTTGTCAGGTCACAAGGACAAAGGTTCTGTGTTGATGTTTAGTCTAACCTCCAAGCTTTTACCCAAATATTTCTTGGCTGGGACCTTTCCTCTTTGCCTAGGTGATCCTTGGGGGGACGTGGTTTCTGGATGTGACCTGGATATGTAGTATCCTCAGAGCTGATAATAATATGGCTCAAATTAACAAGGCTACTAATAACATAATTTTACTAACTGTCTACATAATATTTAAGTACTTCATTTGCTTCTTTATGAAAAACATATCCTGTTCTTTTCAGTTTTCATTTAACCTTTTTTGTCTACATTTTCTCAAAATATCAACTTCAGTTTTACCTGCATGTCACATTTTTCACACTTTTGACAGTATCATGAAAATTACCTCTTAGCCAGCTACTGAAAATAAATTGAAAATGCATTTATTGGAAATAAAATATCCAATAATCTACCCCATGCACTAAGTAATTACTCTTTATACATTAGTTGTTTTGTGTAGTAAAGTTTATTTTCATCACTCATTCACTTGATAAATATTTTCATGGATGGCTATTACTGAACACTACCTTCTCTGTGCTCAAGAACTCTTAATGAGGAGAGAGAAATAAGTAAGAAAATGTTACAGGGAGAGTAGGTATAAATAACCATTGGATGTTATATTAGAGCACTTGAGAGGGATGTTTCATCCAGTATCAAGAGTTTCTCAAACAAATGAACCCTTCTTGTCCCTATAACTCTATATTCAAATTTGAATCCTTTAACATAAAAATAGCAAATTAAATTATTTTTCATATTCTGGACTTCAATACACACTATAAAAGACAACTCACAACTCATTTCTTCTCAAGAAAGTTTACTCACAGGTTAAATCTCACTTTTCCTGTTTTGTTTTATTTGTTTGCTTCTTTTTTGTCTATATTTTTTTGTGGCTGCTATTATGAATATGATTCCCAACAGATATTTTAGGAAATGCATATATTTTCTTCCCAGGAAATATTATGTCTTCATTGAAATAGTGTTGCATTATCATTAGCCTTTTACGACATCCATTAGGGTTTTTTGTCTGTGTCTGAAAACTATTTCCTGGGCAATTTTAATAAGTATTTTTCTATTTATTATGGTTGCTTGCTTGGGGATTTTCTAAACCATGGCGCCTGATCCAAGAACAGCACTCACTCTACACAAAGTTGTAAGAATAATAGACAATCAGATTGAGAAAAAGATATTTGAGGAAGACAGGAACAATAATAAGAACCTCTCAAAATCAAGGAAATAGTGTTTTTCAATTTTTGTTACTGTATATCAACTAATTTTTAATTAATGAAGCAGTACTTGAAGTACTTAATTGCAGTACTTAAAATTTGTCAGAGAAAATTCCATGTCTTCACTGAGTGTCTCAAATCTGCCTCAATCAACAATATAATATGAATTCTTTTTGTATCTTAGAATATGTTACAGAATTTTGGGTATGAGAGTATAGCTAAAGTTTAAATTCCTACTTTTTTTTCATGCTTCTTGTTTTGTTGGATTCATGTGATCTTGGTTTTGTTTGTCTGGTTGATTGCTTAGTTGTTTTTTTGTGTGCATTGATGCTGAATATTGCTGAGAATGATTTAGAGCTGTATTCTGGCACCAGGATAGCAAGAATATCTAGTTCCAGAGAGGGTTAATAAATCTGAATTGTCTAGTGCTTCATATATTAGTATACAAACAAGCTATAAAAATAAAAATAACATAAGATGAACCCTAAGAGAAAGACGTCAAAAGGCTTTAAAACAACCTATAGAATGATGCCCTTAGTTATGTGTGTGTGGATGGTGAGAGGATGTGAATTTATTGCAATAAGGAGATATTTATAAAATATTTGTTGGAAGCTTTCTCTTGGAAGCTAGACTTCAGGCTTTCCTTTGGGAAATTAGAGCCTAACTCAAGAAAAGTTGAATCATCCAGATTTTTCAAATCAGACTGGATTTTGTGTTGACTATCTTACCCTTAAAACACCTAGAAAGCCTTAACTTCTGGAAGATAAAAGTCATACATTTTATAATTTTTTTTCTAGATAAAAAAGCTCCTTATTATCAGTTTGATAAGATTTCCTATTTAATTTGGTGTTCTGACAATATACTGTTATAGTAGAAAGCAACATTATTATTATTATGGTGGAAAGCATAATACTATCATTTTTACTTGTTTCAAGGTCTGTGCTAGTTTGGCTTTCACTTGAAAATTCATCACTTAATGATGATTAGAAAACAAGAAATATTCTTATAAATGGGAGAAAAAGTTAAGAAACTGCTAAAAATATGCAAACACATAATACTTTTAAAAATAGACTCATTGGCTTTAAGTGGATTGATTCTCCTTCACATGTTATGTTTCAGTTTATAAAGAGAATTGCAAAGTAATGCACAAGCTAGTTTGAAGGTGCCTGAGAAGTCACGGAAAATGGGAGAGATGCTAGAAATTTGAAACTGATCAGAGAGGAAGGTATGTTTCAGAATCGAAGGCCACAGATGTTTCTATGACAAAAAGTAATGATCCATTTATTAAGGAAAGAGAGTAAGCCCAGCCTCCTTCTCTTATGATATTTCTGAATCAGAGCAGGGGAAAAACATGGTAAACACATTATTTGTAGATCTGATCAATGCTTCACCACAGTGTCACATCATATCATTTCGGAGATGAAGATAATGTGATTAAGTAGGTAAACTTGTAAATGAAAGTGCATCTTGTACTATAGGAATTAGTGTCCTCTTAGACGACTGGTTTACTGCTATGTCACAGTGCCACGCTTGGATCTGTTTCAAGAGTTTCATTTACAGCTTGGATAAATATGTATTACAATGTGTGATTATCAAATATGCAAGTAACATAATCTTGTGAAGAAAAAGGAATAGATTACAATGTGAACCAAAAAAGGTTTCAATAACTTTGTAAAAATAGACATAAAGAATAACAAAGTGCTTTAGTTGTGCACAAAAAGAGCAATTGTATGAATTCAGGGTCATTACTGTTGTGATTTTAAAATTATATGCATAAATTCGTTATTCATTCAAGCTTAAATTCTTTCAAGAAGTTAAGCTTGACCTTCAGGATGGCGGAGGAGTAAGACATGGAGATCACCTTCCTCCCCACAAATACGTCAGAAATACGTCTACATGTGGAACAACTCTTACAGAACACCTACTGAACGCTGGCAGAAGACCTCAGATTTCCCAAAAGGCAAGAAACACCCCACGTACCTGGCCGTGTGGCTGACAGGGTCTTGGTGCTCTGGCTGGATGTCAGGCCTGTGCCTGTGAGGTGGGAGAGCCAAGTTCAGGACATTGGTCCACCAGAGACCTCTCGGCTCCATGTAACATCAAATGGTGAAAGTTCTCCAAGAGATTTCCATCTCAATGCTAAGACCCAGCTCCACTCAAAGACCAGCAAGCTACAGTGCTGGAAACCCTATGGCAAACAACTAGCAACACAGGAACACAACCCCACCCATTAGCAGAGAGGCTGCCGAAATTCATAATAAGGTCACAAACACCAAACAAACACACCACAGGATGCTGCCCGCCAGAAAGACAAGATCCAGCCTCATCCAGCAAAACACAGACCCTAGTCCCCTCCACCAGGAAGCCTACACAACCAACTGAACCAACCGTAGACACTGGGGGCAGACACCAAAAACAATGGGAACTATGAACCTGCAGCCTGCAAAAAGGAGACCCCAAACACAGTAAGTTAAGTAAAATGAGAAGACAGAGAAACACACAGCAGACGAAGGAGTGAGGTAAAAATTCACGAGACCAAACAAGTGAAGAGGACATAGGCAGTCTACCTGAAAAAAAGAATTCAGAGTAATGATAGTAAAGGTGATCCAAAATTTTGGAAATACAATGGAGACAATACAAGAAACGTTTAACAGGGACCTGGAAGAACTAAAGAGCAAACAAACCATGATGATCAACAAAATAACTGAAATTAAAAATTCTCTAGAAGGAATCAATAGCAGAATAACTGAGGCAGAAGAATGGAGAAATAATCTGGAAGATAAAATAGTGGAAACAACTACTGCAGAGCAGAATAAAGAAAAAAGAATGAAAACAATTGAGAACAGTCTTAGAGACTGCTGGGACAACATTAAACACACCAACATTCTAATTATAGGGGTCCCAGAAGAGGAAGAGAAAAAGAAAGGGACTGAGAAAATATTTGAAGAGATTATAGTTGAAAACTTCCCTAATATGGAAAATGAAATAGTTAATCAAGTCAAAGAAGTGCAGGGAGTCCCATACAGGATAAATCCAAGGAGAAACACGTCAAGACACATATTAATCAAACTATCAAAAATTAAATACAAAGAAAAAATATTAAAAGCAGCAAAGGAGAAACAACAAATAACATACAAGGGAATCCCCATAAGATTAACAGCTGATCTTTCAGCAGAAACTCTGCAAGCTAGAAGGGAGTGGCAGAGCATATTTAAAGAAATGAAAGGGAAAAACCTACACCCAGATTACTATACCAAGCAAGGATCTCATTCAGATCTGACAGAGAAATTAAAACCTTTACAGACAAGCAAAAGCTAAGAGAATTCAGCACCACAAAACCAGTTTTACAACAAATGCAAAAGGAACTTCTCTGGGCAGGAAACACAAGAGAAGGAAAACACCTACAATAACAAACCCAAAACAATTAAGAATATGGTAATAGGAACATACATATCAATAATTACTTTAAATGTAAATGGATTAAGTGCTCCAACCAAAAGACATACTGGCTGAATGGATACAAAAACAAAACCAGTATATATGCTGCCTACAAGAGACCCACTTCAGACCTAGGGACACATACAGACTGAAAGTGAGGGGATAGAAAAAGATATTCCATGAAAATAGAAATGAAAAGAAAGCTGGAGTAGCAATTCTCATATCAGACAAAAGAGACTAAAATAAAGGCTATTACAAGAGAAAAAGAAGGACACTACATAATGATCAAGGGATCAATCCAAGAAGAAGATATAACAATTGTAAATATTTATTAACTCAACATAGGAGCACCTCAATACATAAGGCAAATGCTAACAGCCATAAAAGGGGAAATCGACAGTAACACAATCATAGGAGGGGACTTTAATACCCCACTTTCACCAATGGACAGGTCATCCAAAATGAAAATAAATAAGGAAACACAAGCTTTAAATTATACATTAAACAAAAATGGACTTAATTGACATTTATAGGACATTCCATCCAAAAACAACAAAATACACTTTCTTCTCAAGTGCTCATGGAACATTCTCCAAGGTAGATAATATCATGGGTCACAAATCAAGCCTTGGTAAGTTTAAGAAAATTGAAATCGTATCAAGTATATTTTCCGACCACAACACTATGAGACTAGATATCAATTACAGGAAAAAAATCTGTAAAACATAAAAACACATGGAGGTTAAAAAATACCCTACTTAATAACCAAGACATCTCTGAAGAAATCAAAGTGGAAATAAAAAAAATACATAGAAACAAATGACAATGAAAACACGATGATCCAAAACCTATGGGATGCAGCAAAAACTGTCCTAACAGGGAATTTTATAACAATACAATTCTACCTCAAGAAACAAGAAACATCTCAAATAAACAACCTAACCTTACACCAAAAGCAATTAGAGGAAGAAGAACAAAACAAACCTAAAGTTAGCAGAAGGAAAGAAATCATAAAGATCAGATCAGAAATAAATGAAAAAGAAATGAAGGAAACAATAGCAAAGATCAATAAAACTAAAAGCCTCTTCTTGGAGAAGATAAACAAAATTGATAAACCATTAGCCAGACTCATCAAGAAAAAAAGGGAGAAGACTCAAATCATTAGAATTAGAAATGAAAGAGGAGAAGTAACAACTGACACTGAAGAAACAAAAAAGATCATGAGAGATTACTACAAACAGTTATATGGCAATAAAATGGACAACCTGGAAGAAATGGACCAATTCTTAGAAAAGCACAACCTTCTGAGACTGAATCAGGAAGAAATAGAAAATATAAACAGACCAATCACAAGCACTGAAATTGAGACTGTGATTAAAAATATCCCAACAAACAGAAGCCCAGGACCCGATGGCTTCACAGGAGAATTCTATCAAACATTTAGAGAAGAGCTAACACCTATACTTCTTCCAAAATACAGCAGAGGGAGGCACACTCCCAAACTCATTCTAAGAGGCCAGCATCACCTTGATACCAAAATGAGACAAAGATGTCACAAAGGAAGAAAACTACAGGTCAATAACATGAATGAATTTGGATGCAAAAATCCTCAACAAAATACTAGCAAAGAGAATCCAACAGCACATTAAAAGGATCATACACCATGATCAAGTGGGGTTTACCCTAGGAATGCAAGGATTCTTCAATATAAACAAATCAATCAATGTGATAAACCATATTTAACAAATTGAAGGAGAAGAACCATATGATCATCTCAATAGATGCAGAAAAATCTTTTGACAAATTTTAACACCCATTTATGATAAAAACCCTCCAGAGAGTAGGCATAGAGGGAACTGACCTCAATGTAATAAAGGCCATATATGACAAACCCACAGCCAACCTCGTTCTCAATGTTGAAAACTGAAACCATTTCCACTAAGATCAGGAAGAAGAGAGGGTCATCCACTCTCACCACTGTTATTCAACATAGTTTTGGAAGCTTTAGCCACAGCAGTCAAAGAAGAAAAAGAAATAAAAGGTACCCAAATTGGAAAAGAAGAAGTAAATCTGTCACTGTTTGCAGATGACCTGATTACTATACATAGAGAATCCTAAAAATGCTACCAGAAAACTACTAGAGCTAATCAATGAATTTGGTAAAGTAGCAGGATACAAAATTAATGTACAGAAATCTCTTGCATTCCTATGCACTAATGGTGAAACATCTAAAAGAGAAATTAAGGAAACACTCCCATTTACCACTGCAACAAAAAGAATAAAATACTTAGGAATAAACCTACCTAAGGAGACAAAAAAAAACCTTTATGCAGAAAACTATAAGACACTGATGAAAGAAATTAAAGATGATACAAACAGATGGATGGATATACCAGGTTCTTGGACTGGAAGAATCAACATTGTGAAAATGACTATACTATCCAAAGAAATCTACAGATTCAATGCAATCCCTATCAAACTACCAGTGGCATTTTTCACAGAACTAGAATAAAAATTTTCACAATTTGTATGGAAACACATAAGATGGCAAATAGCCAAAGCAACCTTGAGAAAGAAAAATGGAGCTGAAGAAATCAGGCTCCTGGACTTCAGACTATACTACAAAGTTACAGTAATCAAGACAGTATGATACTGGCACAAAAACAGAAATATAGATCAATGGAACAGGATTGAAAGCCCAGGGATAAACCCATGCACATATGGTCACCTTAGCTTTGATAAAGGAGGCAAGAATATACAATGGGGTAAAGACAGCCTCTTCAATAAGTGGTGCTGGGAAAACTGGACAGCTACATGTAAAAGAATGAAATTAGAACATTCCTTAATACCACACACAAAAATAAACTCAAAATGGATTAAAGACCTAAATGTAATGCCAGACACTAGAAAACTCTTAGAGGAAATCATAGGCAGAACACTCTATGACATAAATCACAGCAAGATCCTTTTTGACCCACCTCCTAGAGAAATGGAAATAAAAACAAAAATAAACAAATGGGACCTAATGAAACTTAAAAGCTTTTGCACAACAAAGGAAACCATAAACAAGACGAAAAGACAACCCTCAGAATGGGAGAAAATATTTGCAAATGAAGCAACTGACAAAGGATTAATCTCCAAGATTTACAAGCAGCTCACGCAGCTCAATATCAAAAAAAACCCAAACATTCCAATCCAAAAATGGGCAGAAGACATAAATAGACTTTTCCCCAAAGAAGATATACAGATGGGCAACAAACACATGAAAACATGTTCAATATCACTAATCATTAGAGAAATGCAAATCAAAACAACAATGAGGTATCACCTCTCACCAGTTAGAATGGCCATCATCAAAAAATCTACAAACAATAAATGCTGGAAAGGGTGTGGAGAAAAGGGAACCATCTTGCATTGTTGGTGAGAATGTAAATTGATAAAGCCACTATGGAGAACAGTATGGACGTTCCTTAAAAAACTAAAAATAGAACTACCATACGACCCAGCAATCCCACTACTGGGCATATACCCTGAGAAAACCATAATTCAAAAAGAGTCATGTACCACAACGTTCATTGCAGCTGTATTTACAGTAGGCAGGACATGAAAACAACCTTAGTGTCCATCATCGGATGAATGGATAAAGAAGATGTGGCACATATATACAATGGAATATTACTCAGCCATAAAAAAGAAATGAAATTCAGTTATTTGTAGTGAGGTGAATGGACCTAGAGTCTGTCATACAGAGTGAAGTAAGTCAGAAAAAGAAAAGCAAATACCATATGCTAACACATATATATGGAATCTAAAAAAAAACCAAAAGGGTTCTGACGAACCTAGGAGCAAGACAGGAATAAAGACACAGATATAGAGAATAGACTTGAGGACAGGAGGAGTGGTAAGGGTAAGCTGGGATGAAGTGAGAGAGTGGCATGGACTTATATATACTACCAAACGTAAAATAGATAGCTAGTGGGAAGCAGCTGCATAGTACCGGGAGATCAGCTTGGTGCTTTGTGACCACCTAGAGGGGTGGGATAGGGAGGGTGGGAGGGAGACGCAAGAGGGAGGATATATGGGGATATATGTATATGTATAGCTGATTCACTTTGTTATAAAGCAGAAAGTAACACACTATTGTAAAGCAATTATACTCCAATAAAGATGTTTAAAAAGAAATTAAGCTTAATTCCCCTACTAGATCCCTCACCTTCAAAAATTTTGTGATAGAATAATATGTTGTCATTTTATAATAATGTCTTTTATAACATACATTGTTTTTACCTGCTTTGTTTTAAGGGTAATTTTATATGCAGTAATAGAAAATTAATATAGTAGCTATGCTACTTAGCATCAGGATGTATGAATTATAAAATATGGTTGTAAGGACCTTAAAGTTAATATATCCCAAACTGATTTAGCAGACAAAGAATACATAGGATGATAGTAATACCTTGCTCATTGTTCAGTTTTGAATGCCCAGCTGAACAAAGAAAAGGGTTATCTGTGTAAGTGTTACTAGAAAGAGCTTGGGATGCTTAGCCTTGTGAAAACAAAGTCTGGTAGGCATAGTAGAATGGTTAATTGTTTTAAATATTTGAAAGATCAGCATGTGGAAAATCAATAAAAATTTTTCCCACCTTCCAGAGCTATTCGCAGAATGGGCTGCATCAGTTGGAAGTGCTCGAACATATGCTGAGTCAGTCTGTGTTGTAGACATATTTGAATTAGATAATCTCTAAAATCACTTTCAGAACTTAGATTCTATGATATAATCGCATATACTCATGGCTTTTCTTAACTTTGGCTGTACACTGGAAATACCTAGGGAGGGTAAAAGTAAAATGCAAATGCCCATGTTGACCATAGACTTGAGTCAGAATATCTGGTGATAGGGCCTGGTCATCCGTATTTTTTAAAAACTCCTTCTTTACTCTAATATGTAGTCAGAGTTAAAAGTATATTTATTTTTTGACTTTCTAATTTAAAGAAATAATATTTTATACATTTCATCATAAAAATAAGATTTTCACTATCAAATATAATTATATATATTTAGAGAACAGAAGCAAACAGAAAAGGTGCCTAATTTGAGTAAAGTGATTCCTGTAAGTGTTGTATTGTGTTGCCATCAAATTCATTAAGCTATTTATGAAAACAAATGATTTTTAATAGTCCTTTTGTTAGCCTGTTAGAAAATAAATTCAGAAGCCAGTTGTGGATAACAATAATAAAAAATAATAGCTAATTTTTATTGTGCAATTACCATGTTATTGACAAGGTAATAGGGATGTAATAATCTATAATTACTTATCTAAATTGTACAACAGTCCTATGAGTTAGGTATTATTGTTAGGTTCATTATTATATTCATTATATGTCATGTAATGATATGCATTCATATACCATTACATTCTTATTATATTTATTGTATTCGTATAATCATTCATTTATTCAGTTATTATAGTCATTGATAATACATAATATTTATAATATATAACATATGTGTTTATATATGCACATATATATATTATATATTTACCAAAAAACATATTAGGACATTTGTCCAAGGTCATTCAAACAGTAACTTGTACGGAAGCTCTTTGGATCCAGGCACTCCAGCCCCTAGAATTCTCACTCTTGACAATTATATTTAAGTGATTCATGTATGACAGAGCAGTATCATTTTTGTAAGAGTTTCCTGCCTTTTTCTTCATTCCATCAGCCAAAGACAAGTCTGTATTTGTCCAGTAATTTTCTCTGCACTTTTACTTCCTGAAGAAATACTATGGGTTCCTAAGGAAGCAGCTGGATCAACTTAAGGAATTAAGGAATGGAAAGAAGAGGGAGAAAAGCAGAGGACAAGGGCTCTATGTCTGAAAAGTGAGGGCTCCAGAGCATATTGAGGGTGTAAAGGACTTGAGAAGAAAGGCAAAGAGATATTACCTAAAGTTACAGGGAATTATAAATGAGGTCCTCTTTGATAGAAAGAATTCAAGTGTACTGTGTTTCCCAGGGCTTTTACGCTCCTCTTTCCCTCTTTTCCTCTGGATGGTAAGCTTCTTGACAATGTCTTATTCATCTTTGATTCTGCCAAAGACTCAAAGAATGTATATCAGATTGGGCTTGTCTCAGGTTGCAATATGTTTAGACCAATATAGTAATTACTTCTTCACTGCATTCTTAAAAGATGTTGAGGTTACTGCCTAGACAGCCTGGAGAGAAAAGGTAAGGAAAATCATATACACTCAGGCTAGAGGAAACAAGGAGTGAAAGATTCTTGTTAGCATATCATTATCATATTAATGCCATTTTCAGTAGCAGTTAAATCCCCAGTTCCAAAGTGTGAAAATACAATTTTTAATGCATTGCACTTGAGTATAAAAACTAATTTTTAGTTTTGCCCCTTCTTACATGAAATTTTTTTAAACCCCCCAAATCTCTAATCCTAATTTTAAAACATAAGATTGATGTCAGTTTTTTCATAGTAGCTCATTATTAATTAACTTGTGAACACAGTATTGCTACTGTTATTTGATTATTGTACATTTATACAGCAGTTTTTATCAGTAGGCCAAATTAACACATATTTTGCAAGTATTTATTAGCTATTCTGAGAATTGAATGAGTCACTTTAAGTTACAAATAACAAACCAGAGCCATTATTACTATTGTATCATTGGATGGTAGTGCTATTCTTACTATCATGAATAATAATGATTCATAGAGCATGTTTCCATCTCAAAATGAGAGCTTATATCCATGTATAATCATCAAGATCTAGTCTATGCCTCTTCATGAACTTCTTTAGAAATAGCTGTGTCTGGAAGATTCATTTGTGGCTAATGTGATTGGCAGAACTCTTGAAATACAAGCCACTTTATTTGTAGAGCATTTGTGACAGGCTGCCACGAATTGAATACGCAGAATCTGATGGTCAATTCCAATTCTACTTAGGTTGTATAGATATGGATGTAAAGCGATGTTAGGTCATTGTGGCTGACACAAAGCATAAAAAGCAGAGCCTTCAAGGAGTTATTCTGAATTGAAAGTGACATAAAAAAATAAGAAAACAATTCTAGGCAAAACGAATAGTAGCAACAAGAAACATGAAAGAGGATAGAACAGAAAAGGGAAAGACTAATGGTTGATTTTTGGAGGGGAGGGAAAATAGGTTTATCCTGAGTGGGTAGGAAAGGTTGGAAAAGAGTTTCCTAACCTAACCAACAATTTAAGATAAAAATTTATCCAGCTCTGGATTTTTCAGATAGATATTTTAGCAATCACAACCTAAATGCATAATTGCAATTAGCAATATTTTTGCTAGTCAATTTTATTCATTAAGGCTATGCATTAAAAATAAAACAACAGTTAAGATATAGTCAGTTGAGAAAGATACTAAGAATTAGATAAGGATAGAACTTGTACAGGCATGTAAATTAATGTAAATTTTCTCCAGCAAGTCTTAGGTTCCTATGTCCATTTGTTTAGCTTTAAAACTTAGGTCCCTTGGTGTGACAAAGAATGTTTATGTCCCATCTGGGTGCAAGAAATAATGTCTAGAAGATATTATTTATAAGACTGAAGTACTGGGATTCCTGGGATATCCTGGTTTTGCAGATAAGTCACAATTATTAAAAACCAGAGCTATGTTTCTAAATCCAGGATTTGGGGGGCACTCTAGCTAACAAGCACAATGTCCTGACAGGGTCAAAACCTTTGTTAAGTTGCTGCTAAGTTGTTAATGCTCTACTCCTTCTAAGAGTTTCTCAAAATAAACTTCTAGACTAGAAACATATGCTTAGATCTGACAAATTTTGCCCTAAGATGTCGACACCGTTAGTCCCATTGTTCAGCTTCCCTCAGCAATTCTGAGGTTCAAACATGCATGTAGATTGTGTCTTGCTTTTTCTAGACCACTCTTTGGAATTTCTGCCAAGGGATAGTTATGGGTGAGTCATGATTACAGGCCTATTAAGTTTCTTAGTATGGGAGACTACATCATTAGATTAATTGTAACACAGCCCTTCTAAGATAAAAACAAAATTTTAGCAACTCTGTTTTACTTCTAAATACTGATTGACAGTAAAACTGGTGATAATGGCTTCTTACCAAGTTGAACTTATCCATGTAACATGAAAAACTCATCTCATTATAATACCTTCACAAATTTTAAAAAATCTATCAGGGAGGCACAGTTATTTGGCTGTTTGACATTTGCTTTTATTTTATTTTCTTCTGGTCCTTTTTCTGTATGGGTTACCTCATCTCTCCTCCAACCTGTAGGACTGCTCTCAGGAACCTCTGAATCTACAGCTTCTCTCTGTCAAAGGATCCTCTTCAGCCTATTTCAGCCAGGCTCCTAAAAATCCTAAAAAAATTATCTTCAGAGAAACAGCTAGAATAGTGTTTAACCAAATATCTAGGTGCCATGGTATAGCCAAGCTGACACATAAAATAAACCATCCAACTTTGTTCCAGCTATTTGAAAATTATGTCTCTTTGAATTACTGCAAGTTGAGGAATAATAGTGAGAGGTAATGGCAAAACTAACTAAACAAACAACAAAATACAAAAAGATGTTTGTCTGGATCATCACCTAAAATCTGTTTCATCCAGAACTTATTTTTTCTTTAGTGTCAATAAAATAAAATTTGAATATTGTATAGAAACGATAAGTACAGAGGTTAAAGGGCAACTTTCAAGCTACAAGTATGAGATAAACGTGGTAATCCAAGGTGAAAATACAAAAAGCACTAACTTCAGTTGACATTTTTTTGAACTATAAAAATAATGTAGTAAAATGCGAGAGTCTCAAACTCCTTCCTTTAATCTCAAGTCTTTGTTCAAATTTTCAGTCTTGCCTGCAATGGCTCCCTATTTAAAATTCTAACCTACCTGTCCTCTCTTATAGCATTTCTCAATCCCTCCTCCCTGCTATGATTTTTTTTTCTCCCTCACACTTATAATCTCTTGACATACTGTATAATTTATGTATCTGTTTATCAATATAAAACAAATTCAAAGAGGGCCGATGTCATTGCACATTTTCTTCACTGATATATCCCTTGTATGTAGAACAGTGTATGTAGAATATACTTAATAAAGGTTTATTGAATAAATGAACATATACATTATCTGAACAACATCCATCCAATCATATCATGTCACTTTCTACACTTCCAATTGTAAAATCAAATTCCATTTCCTCTCATGACTTACAAAGTCATGCATGAATTGCTTCCACTTTTCTCAAGTATTTTATCTCACACTACTCTTCCCTCCCAACTAGACTGACTTTCTTTCTGTTTCTCACATAGGCCAAATTTGCTCATGCCTGGGGGCCTTTGTTCAAGCTGGTCCCACTGCCTGGAATCCTCTCCAAACAAGTTTTGATCTTTGCCAACGTGGTTTTGTTATTCAGATATTGGCTGAAATGTTACCTCTTTAGCAAAACATTTTCTGCCTACCCAGTCTAAAAGAGCCACCCTGTTACTTGACAGAACTGCATCCTATTTTAATTATTTGCATGCTATTCATCATTGACTGATTTTTTTCAGCTTGTCTTTGTTCTATTTTCTGTCTTCTTTCACTAGCATGCAAGCCTAGCAAGCACAAGGATCTAGTCAGTGTTTATCTCTTTTGCATCCCCAATGCCTTGAACAGTTTTGACACATAGTAGATGCTCAATAAATATTTATGACATGCATTAATAGATCTGACACTTAAGTCTTTAATACAGTGACCCTTTCAATACATTCTCACTCTTCAATTAATTATACTAATTAGGTAAATTAGCAGATTTTTCAGTGATAACTCTTTAATAAGAATTATAAGAGTATAAACAAATTTAACTGACATATTACTGGAAACAGCTACTTCTACATTTTGGCTACCCTGATCTGCTCAGGGATATAAAGTATTATACAATCAAGCAACAAAAGATAAAATCATTTATTGGGGTCTGTCTTGGTAATGTGATCAAAAGGAGTACAAATCACTTCAGCTTCACAACACATTTCAGAAGTGTCTAAGCAGGTTTTAGGTTTTCTAGCTTCTCCCCATGGTCCATGTTTCTTCCAGGTGAGAACACATTTCCACACTTGTCTTTGTCCAGTTATCTAAAATTAGGTGCCAGGATTTTCAATACTCCTTTTCTGCATTTTTGGGATGTCCTCCCTATTTGTTGCCCCATCCAAGACCAGGTATATTTCAGCTAGAAAGTTTTTAAAAAAGAGTTACATGATGTGTCAGTAATCTTACTTATCAAAAATGCTAAACAGAGGCAGGAGATGCTTTTAATATAGGGCAGTAATTTCAGAGGACTAAGAAACTGGCTATACAAATATCATAAGTAAAGGCTACACAATAGAAAAACAAGGTTGTAGGGCAGCATAAAATAGCACCAACAGAATTGCCATAGTCTTTTTTCATAGGTAGGACACAAGTTGGGGCATTTAGTTAATTATTTATAAAAGGAGTACAATTACAATTAGTTTTAGAGAATGGATAGAACTTGTAACTCAATTCATATGGTATAGTAAATAATAAATACTTGCTGAATGCAATGAGATTAGAAAGTAGATATATTAAATTGGCTTTGAATGACAGTTGAAGGAGCTTGGATAGTTGAAATATCCAATGAATCACAATGAAATATGTTTGAAAAAAGGAAGTGAAGTGAAATTAAATTAGACAACAATAATGGGAGTTATCTGTTATATAATATGTGATGTTTGAAAAGCATATTAATTAATTATAAATAGAATCTGTTTGGGAGATACTATGCCACTAAAGGAATGCTGGCTTTTATAGAACAACAAAAATGAAAGAAAAAATAGAAAAAGGATAATGGGGAAGATAAAGGACTCATAAGAGTGTTATATACAATTCTAATGAACTGTAGACAAATCTTGTAGAGCCAGCCAGCTGGACAATGAAGCAAACAACCTCATAACAGTAAGCTAATCTTATGACCTGCAATAAATGTGATATTTTTCTCAGTAATTAAAAAAAAAAATACAACTGATAATATTGACACTCATTACCTTAAACTTGATTGTGCTTTTCGTCTCTTGAAATAGAAAGTAAATTTTTAAGAGTTACTTACTCATCCTAACTCTTACTAAAGCAAATAAAACACCCATTTTAGTGTCACCACCAAGAATTTAATTTTCTCTCATAATTTTAAGGAACTTTACCATAAGACCTCAAGTGTGTTTTAATAAAGGATGGCTTAGCAATTTATTGAAATTATATCAAAGTTAGAAATTGTGATTAACATAAGTCTTTGATCTCTGAAATTATAGTCACGATTCATATTTTTTCTCTTTGCATCCAAAGATGTTGCTTTGTTTTGTTTTCTAAAGTCTATCTGAACTGCTTTGATGTAGAAATATGCCAGATCCACAGAAATATAAAAATAAATGGTAGAAATGTGCATAGGGCTCATAAAAGATAGGAGTTATTCAAAAAATACAAAACCCTTCACTGTTTCTTGATTGAGAGGCTACCCAGAAAACAGACACAAAGGGATTTCATGGCCCTAATTCATTTGGAATTCTAAGAAATACAACTGGGTGTGAGAATAAAGCTGAATGTGGCAAAGTTGTAGAGAAAGAGAAAAGTGTACTTGGGAATTAAAGATGACTTAAGCACTTGTTTTATAAGAACAGACAATGAGTCCTAACTAGACTGAAACATCTACAGGGGAAATGAGAAATAAGCTATCTGATGGCACAACCCTGGTGTCATATTCAAGAGAGATTCTGATGCAATTTTCAGAGGACAAAGACGTGTTTAGATTGTCTGTCAATTCTTCTACCTGAGGAAGAGCCTGCTAGGAGATTTGGCTGTTGATTTTGATATCCATCTTCATTCATTCATTCATTCAGTTGATAAATATTTATTCAAAGCCTGTAAAGTGTGCTGAACAAAGCATAAATAAATCAATACCTTCATGAAGCATGCATTTGAGTGGGATGTAAAGACAAAGAACATGTTAAGTAAAAACAGTAGATAACCTAATTGCAGGCACTAAAATAAAATTAAAGCAGGAAGGGAAATATGTAATGTAAAGGATATGAGGAAATTTGAAATTTTAGATAGGAGTCCAAGGAAGGCCTCACTGAGAGGGAAATTTCTGTGCAGACTTGAAGGAAATAAAGGAGTTAGCCATGTAGATATCTGCAGGAAGGACATTCTAGGCAGAGGAAAAAGCAATTGCATATTCTCTGTTCATTTAATCCTTAGGTATTGTTATTATATATATTTTACCAATGAAGAAACTCAGGCTTAGAGAAATAAGTAAATTTCCTAAGCTCTAAAATCTAGTTAATGACATAGCCAAGATCTAAACCCAATGAAACCTTAAATCCATAGTAGAGTTCTTATTATAAAATAATATAATTTTAATATAATTTTATTCTTTCTACTTGTTCTTTTCTCTTTCCAAACATTAGGTCAGATCACCCTATAACAGTGGTATGTTTTTCTTTCTTTTTGTTACTGTCTCAAGTTGCTATCCTTTAATTTTTTTTCTTTACTAGTTATAAAATATTAGTTTATTACTTTATTACTTCTCTAGATGAAGTAGATTTTCTCTTTTGTCTCCAGCTCATTACTACACCTTCCAAACTCGGTTCTTTGAAATCTGACTTCTCTTCTTGGAAAGATACACAACACCTTTCACATATCAAATACAACAGTTTTTTCTGAGTCTTTATCTTCCTTGATCTCATTAAAGTAATAACTAAGAGCACATGGCCCCTGGCATTGGAAATATCTAAGTTTGAATCATGGGTCTGTCATTTCCAAGCTAGGATAGAAAAGGTGATGCCTAATACTCTGATACACACTCATCTTCCTAATCATAATTGGCTTATTAATACTACCTCTGTATGTTTATTATCATCACTCAGTAAAGCTTAGTAAATATAGATATGAAGAACTACATTTTTTTCCCCCTTGAAACTTCTCTTTGACATACATTTGTTAAGTCCTTCACTGAAAAGTCTACCAACTTTTCTGATTCTTCTTCCTTCGACACTACCTGTACTTGAGTCTTGGCAAAAGCTCTGTTCTTGGACTGCTTTTTTTCCCTTCTGAAAAAGTTTTACACTCTGTGATATCATTCACTATCAAAGCCCCAACTGTCACCTTTATGCAGAGGACTTCCAAATCAGCTCCTGTCGTATATCTTCTTTCTGAAGTGTCAAGCCCATATTCCCAAATGCCTCCTAAATATCTTCACTTGAGTTTTATGCCAGCAAATAAAAATCACAATCTACAGATAAAGATGAGAAAAAAGCAAGATTCTTCCCTCCAAATCAGTGCCTTTTCTTGCTCTCCAAATTTCATATTTTTAATGCTGCTTTTCTGTCTCTCACTAAAATTTGAAATTTTGATGCTGTCTTTCATCTGACACCCCCATTATCTATCTAATCTAATCATGGATGTTTAGTATTAAAACCAATTGAACTGGGAGATTTATTATTCTATTGCTTATCACAGGTGAGTAAATATATAGCAGATATGCAGCTAGATGTGGGGAGTCAGAATGAGAACCAAGGTTTCCACACCCGTAGGCCACAGTTGTCTCCTGTACAGAACCCTGAATCTGTTGCCAGTTTTAGATAATTTTGTTCCCAGACTGTCTACTAACTATCAGTTTCATTAATGCTACCCTACTCATGGTGTCCTTACTTGTAGTATCTCTATAGATGTCAAACTAGTTTCATTTTGAAATACGTACTGAGTAAGGAAATTTTCTTAAGACACATCAGCCCTGCTGAGAAAAATGTTCACTATTTCTATATTTCGTAGTGATTAATGAAGCTCATTTTTATTGAGTCTTAGGTACGAGGAACTATAATAAACACACCCTATAACCATAATCCTATTTAATCTTTACAACAAACGGTGATATTCTTTTTTTTTTTTTAAGCAGCATTAGTTTTAATAGCCAAATAGTTCAAATAACCTAAATGTCCATCACCTGATGAAATGATAAATAAAATTTGATATTCCATAACATGCAATATTATCATCTATAAAGTGAAATTAAATACTGATACATGCTACAATATGCTAAGTGATGAAAAACAGTCACAAAAGACCACATATTGTATGATTACATTCATATAAAGTGTCCAGAATAGGCAAATTTATAAAGACAGAAAGTAGACTAGCAATTGCTTAGAATTGAATGGGATGGGGTGGGGGGCAAGTAGAGAGGAGAATGGGGATATACTGCTAAAGATTATGGGGTTTCTTTTAGTGAGGATGAAAATATTCTAAAACTAGATTGTGGTGATGGTTGAACAATCCTGTGAATATGCTAAAAATCATTGACTTGTATACTTTAAATGGGTGAATTGTATTGAATGTGAATTATATCTTAATAAAGCTATTTATTTTTTAATCTTTAAAAATAAAGCTATTTTAAAAATGGAAATTCAGAGACCTTATTTTACATCTTACTGTTCTAATGTGATCATTTATTACCTCTTTTTAAAGGGCTTTATCCCCATTCTTCCTTTCCTCCTTCTCCTAATGGCTTTTTTATAAATAAGCTGATGGGGAACTCTTTACCATCTCCTTCAGGAAAAAAGAAAATTATAATACCTGCTTAGTCATTTAAAAGAAGTTTGATATTACAAATCTCAATGTCACCAGAGGCTCAACTTCAAACCCACGGCAAAGGGGAGATTCGAGTGGAATCTGTGTCACTAAGAGATGTTGTCAACATTCTTTTGATATTAAAATAACCTTCTTCATGACTTGAATTCTTGGAAAATAGCATCCACTTAGCTAAGTTTCTAGCTTGTCATTTTTACTATCGGCTGGAAACACACCTTAAAATAATTCCATGTTGTTCTGAAAAAAATTTCTTACTAAAAAATTCTGTTCTCATGATTTATCCTCCTGAAAGATACAGGTACTACACAATAATTTACATTGGCAGTGGGTTGGGAGGTGCAAAAGAGGAAGTTGGGGCTGCTGAGTGCTGTGGAAACAAACTGTGATATTCTTGATGAGATCCCTTTCACACACCCACAGAAAATTAATGCAACCCATATTTGCCTAGTTTATAAACTGCAGAATTGGAATATGATGGTTTGTCTGACAACAAAGCTCTTTCAAAGGTGAGAACCTTCTGCCTTTCCAAATTTGTCTACTGAGTGTATATTCAGCCTGAATCCACTGTTCATGAAATAGATTCAATTCTTTAATTCATTTATGTGTTTTGATATGATATTACCTGGAATACTTCCCTTGCCTTTCACAGATACATCTTTCCAAATCTACTAACTTTTGAGAGTCATCAAAGTAACTAGGTCACAGTATCTTTTGGATTTTAAACTCCTGTGTTTACCTTTTCATCAACAAAAGCATGGTGGTCAGTCCTTTATACATAAGTACTTGCATATAAACTACTAAAATAGGCATACAGTGTCAACCAAACCACCTGATAGTCTTGAAAGTAATTGTAAGAAAATTTTGAGAAAAGAAGAAGGAAACAAAGCAAAAGCAGAATGTTATGATTTACTGAATGAAGCATGTGAGGTCAAGTAGCATCGGTATGGCTTAAGTGTCAATAATATTACCTGAGCACCTGGTAGACACTAAGTAATGTGAGGAATAGATGGCAAAGTGGAGAAGGCATAGTTCTTACTCTTGCTAAGCTCACAGTATAATATAAATAAAAGACACACACAATCAGAATAGATCAACCTAAGCAAGGTTAAATGCTAAAATTATGTACTGGGTAAGGAAATTTGTGAATTTCTTTGGCCATGTATGGCTCCCCAGAGCTATTTACTTTCCAAGGCAGGTGAGAGTTCTTCCTATGGCTATACAATTTCTTAACCTAGATATTTCATTATATCTTTCTCTTAGGCTATGATTTATTAATAACTACAGCCTATCCTTTAGGAAACGCTGACACCTGCATAAACAACTAGACATTGCCTCATATTTATAGATGCATGCTTGAAAGCTTAGGTGTAGCACTGTGAGAACTGGTTATTTTATCTTTTCAGTTAAGTAATTATATGTATCCTTACCTTTCAAAATATTATTTGTTGGCTTCCTCATGTACAATGGTGTTCCAAAAGTCTATATATCATATAGTTGTATATCCTCTAACTCTTCCTCTTTGATTTAGTTAGAGGCTGCCACATACTGTAATGTTACTTCAGGATAACAGGGTGCAGTTCTTTTCCATTAGTAACAAAAGCAATTATTCAAATAGCAGCACAGTATCTTCATTCTGCCTCTGTTCTGTTACCCAAATTAGAGTTCCAGTTTTATGAGAAACTGCCGGCCTCAAAAATTGCTAGCTTATTGTAGTTAAACCTGTTTGATTATGCCATAATTGTGATTTATGTATTTTTATGAATTTCAGTTATTTTAAGACTGCAGGAATATGGTTCATATGTTTTGAAGGAGGAATCAAGCTGTTAATTCTTTGATGAACTCTAAGAGTTAGGGAAGTTTCTCACTCTTAGCCTCCAGCACTGCTTCTCTCACGTAACTTTGGTTGTCAAATAATATGTTTTTAGACTTTTGTTTTCACCATGCACCCCTGTTCTTAGGACATTGCCATATTGAAGACATTGTCTTTCATTCAGAACCTGAATGAATACGCACTTCCCTGATTCTGAGTAGTTTTGTCCTCCTTGTGTGTGCTTTTTCCATTGTAGACTCATAAAATGCAACTGATCAATTTTAGCATTACTTCTTTCAATTCTCTCTCCAACAATGACTCCTTGACAGAAGTGACCATGTCTGTGCCATTACTTTGTACAATTGGATGAATGAATGAAGCTTTTTAATAATCTCTAAACACTACTAGTTGTCATTGGAATCTCATATATCACATTTTATCCATCCTCCTCATCCTTTTCCTATGTTGAGCATCTTTTAACATATTTCTCTTTCTAGCTTTTTTCTCCCTCAATTCCTACCTTCTTTCCCATCTAATTTTCCATTTTATTCTTTTTTTAAAACTTTCATCTTTCTTTTTCTTTTTCTTTTTCCCTTAATATGCTTACAACCCTGCTAATTTATAAGCCTTAAGATCCTTTATGGCACATATGGATAAATGTAGCCATGTGACTACAGCTCAGCTCTCTGATGTTTATATGTCAACTATTCTTTAGGCTACGCTGTAATCCCTCATGTTGTCTCAAGCTAAGTAATTGAAATATTAGTTGCTTTCAAACTAATAACTAGGTTTCAGGCCCTTTGTTGGGATTTTTGCTTAGGAAATAAAATGTCCTCCTTATAATTCAGCCCTTGGCATTAGTCATGCTCCAAAACAGAAGGATCAGCGAGAACCATAGTAATGCTACTCAAATACTCCTTAGCATCACTTTCAAATTCTTGCTGAAAAATCCTACCTGTCAATTGATATAGCCTTGTATATCAGCAACATTCTGGGTTCAATAAACTCCTTTATCTGGAGATTTGGACAAACTGGTGACACTCCTTGAAAGCAATCTGTGGAAGAAGGTATAATAGAAGCCCATTCTCAGCTTCCTCCACTTTCCTGTAAAGTCTTCTGAATTCTGTCACCATAACCCAGAGGTCCTCTCACTTTATAATAACATATAATAATTAGAGATACTTTAAGTTTTATGTTTATTTCAATAAAAATGATTTATCTGCCTTAGAATACATTTCTGATCAAAGCTGGAATGAAGAAAAACAATAAATCTCTCAATTTTATAGGAGTCGAATGTGTATGGAGGGTAATGAGGGGTCAAGTAGAGTCATGTTCACAGCATGAAGTTAGAAAACTATAGTTCTTATTAGGATATACTATATCCTGGTCAAGAGAAACACAGTTATTTACTAATTCAAAGTTCTTGTTGTTTATTCAGTAATGATTAAAATTTATTTTCCGATGGTGATTCCTGACGTTGGAGCTGTAACAAAAAGAGAAGAGAAAAAAATTGATTGAATATTATAAATCAAATTTTTTTGCAAACTGCTTACTAGTATTCTTCATTACAATGGAGTAGAAGATATACTAAATGATGTAAGTAAATTTTATTGAATAACAATGGTAAACACTGTAACTGCATGATCTGGCTTCTAGTTTACACCATATCATGGCTGTATGCTCATGTGTAATAATCATTACCTTCATATAAGTTTATTATAAACATCATTGCTTTTGAATCACTTACCAAACTGCATGTTATAACTATATCATCTCTACATCATCTTTCCAAGTATTTTTCTTACTTTGTTCTCGTTTCTACTTTGTAAAATTTAACTGGTAAATTATAAAAGATATAGTCAATATCTGGGCTACTACCATAGGAAAAGGGTAAATGCATTACCATAGTCTAAACATTGTATTAAAGTGACATGATGAGATTGAACACAGCACTGCTGAAGGGAGAGGAAAATTTCATATTTATGTCTACTTTGTTCATGGAAATTTAAGGAAAAAAATGAACAAATATGGAGAAAGGACATGATAAAATTTGGAATAGAACATTTTCTAACTAAGATTTTAAAAATCTCCTTAACTTATGATAAAATCACTGGCACCGTTCAGCCCTTTGTTAACTAATCCTAACTGCTTATTCTCTGAATGTTGCCATATATAGCAATTGACTTTTATTATTTTATTCATTTTTTTGAACATACACTTTCATTAAAGTATAGTAGACATAAAATATTGGTTTCAGGTGTATAACATGGTGGTTTGAAATTTATATATATTATGAAATGATCCCCACAATAAGTCTAGTAACCATCTATCTCTACTCAAAGTTATTACAATATTGTTGACTATACACCTTATGCTGTATATTACATCCCCATTACTTATTTCTTGTATAAGGAGTGGAGGTTTGTACCTCTTAATCTCCTTCACCTATTTCGTCCGTTCTCCCAACCCGCTCCCATCTGACAACCACCACTTTGTTCCCTGTATCTATAAGCCTGTTTTGTTTGGTTTGGTTTGTTCATTTTTTTCTGTTTTTTTAGAGTCCACATATAAGTGAAATTGTACAGAATTTGTCTTTCTCTATCTTACTTACTTCCCTTACTATAACTTACTTCCCTTCTATATTGTTACAAATGGCATTATTTCATTCTTTTTTTATGGCTGAGTAATATTCCATTGTGTGCAAATACCACATCTTCATTAACCATTCATCTGCTGATGGACCTTTGGGTTTCTTCCATATCTTGGCCTATTGTAAATAACACTGCAATGAACAGAGGGATGCATATATCTCTTTGAATTAGTGTTTTCATTTTCTTCATGTAGATACCCAGGAGTAGAATTGCTGGGTTAGTATCATAGTTATATTTTTAATTTTTTGAGGCACTTCTACCATTTTCCATAGTGACTGCACAAATACAGATTCCCATCAATCGTGTACAAGCATTCCTTTTTCTCCACAACCTGGCTAACACTTGCTATTTGATGTTACTTTGATGACATTCTGGCAAGTGAGAGGTATTATCTCATTGTGGTATTGATTTGCATTTCCCTGATAATTAGTGATATTGAGCCCCTTTTAATGAGTCTGTTGGTCATCTCTATGTCTTCTTTGGAAAAATATCTATTCAGGTCCTTGGCTCATTTTTTAATCTGATTGCTTTTTTTTTTTGATATTGAGTTGCTTGAGATTTTTATATATTTTAGATATTAAGACTTTTTCAGATATATCATTTACAAATATATTTTCCCATTAAGTAAGTTGCTTTTTTCTTTTTGTTGATGGTTTCCTTTACTGTGTAAAAGCATTTTAGTGGATGTAGTCCCATTTATTTTTGTTGTCACTGTTGTTGTTGTTTGCTTTTGTCGCCCTTGCCTGAGGAGGCAGATCCAATACGATATTGTCTAGACCAATATCAAGGGTTTATTGTCTATGTTTTCTTCTAGGAGTTTCATGGTTTCAGGTCTTACATTTAAGTTTTTAATCCGTTCTGAATTTATTTTTGTATATGATATAAGAAAGTGGTCCAGTTTCAATTTTTACATGTATCTGTCCAGTTTCTCCATCACTGTTAGTTGAAGAGACTGTCTTTTCCCCAACTTTATAATCTTGCCTCCTTATTCATTGATTGACTATATAAGCATGAGTTTATTTCTGGGCTCTCTATTCTGTTCCATTGATCTATGTGTCTGTTTTTGTGCCAGTACCATATTGTTTTGATCATTAAAACTTTGTAGTATAGTTTAAAATCAGGGAGTGTGACACCTACAGTTATGTTATTCTTTCTTAAAACTGCTTTGGCTCTTCAGGGTCTTTTGTGTATCCATTCAAATTTTAGAAGTATTTCCTCTACTTCTGTGAAAAATGTCATTGGTATTTTGATATGGATTGAATTGGACCTGTATATTGCTTTGGGTAACATAGACATTTTAACAATATTAATTCTTCCAATCTATGAGCACTGTATATATTTCAATTTATTTGTATTTTCTTCAGTTTCTTTCATCAACATCTTACAGTGTTCAGAGTAGAGGTCTTTCACCCTCTTGGTTAAATTTATTCCTAGGTATTTTATTCTTTTTTGCTGTAATTGTAAATGGGATTATTTTCTTCATTTATCTTTCTGATAGTTTGTAATTAGTGTATAGAAATGCAATAGATTTCTCTATCTTATATTCTGAAATTACTGAATTTATTTACTAGTTCTAATACTTTTTGGTGGAGTCTTTATGGTTTGCTATATATGCTGTCACATCATCTGAGAATAGAGATAGTTTTACTTCTTCCTTTCCAATTTGGAAAACTTTTGTTTCTATTTATTTTCTGAATGCTGTGGCTAGGTCTTCCAGTACTATTTAAATATAAGTGGTGAGAGTGGGCATCCTTGCCTTGTTCCTGATCTTAGAGGAAAAGCTTTCAGCATTTCTCCATAGAGGATAATGATAGCTGTGTGTTTGTCATATATGGTCTTTATTAGTGGAAGTGTATTCCCTCTATGCCCACTTAGTTGAGAGTTTTAATCATAAATAAATGTTGGATTTTGTCAAATGCTATTTCTGCATCTACTGAGATGATTATATGATTTTTACCGTTCCTCTTGTTAATATGGTGTATTATATTGATTAATGTGTGAATATTGAAACATTCTTGCATCCCTGGAATAAATCCCATTTGATCATGGTGTATGATCCTGTTAATATATTGCTGAATTTAGTTTACTAGTATTTTGTTAAGGATTTTCATGTATATGTTCATTAGGGATATTGGCCTATATATATATATATATATATATATATATATATATATATATATATATATATATATATATATATATATATATTTTTTTTTTTTTTTTTTTTTGTCTTGATCCACTTTTGGTGTCAGGGTAGTGCTGGCCTTGTAGAACAAATTTGGGAGTAATCTTCTTCAATTTTTTTAGAATAGTTTGAGGAAGGTAGGTATTATCTCTTTTTTAAATGTTTGGTAGAATTCACCTGTGAAGCCATCTGGTCCTGACTTTTATTTGTTGGGATTTTTTTTTTTTTATTACTGATTCAATTTCACTACTAATAATCAGCCTGTTCAGATTTTCTATTTATTTCTGATTCAGTCTTGCAAGATTTTTTCTAGGAATTTATCCATTTTTCTAAACTGTCCAACTTTTTGGTGTATAATTATGCATAATGATCTTTTATGATCCTTTGTATTATATTTCTGTGCTACTGGTTGTAGCTTCTCCACTTTCATTCTTGATTTTATATTTTGGACCCTCTCTTATTTTCTTGAGTCTGGCTAAAAGTTTATCAATTTGTTTATCTTTTCAAAGAACCAGCTCTTAATTTTATTGATCTTTTTTTCCTTTTTTTATTCTTTATTTGTTTCCTCTATGATATTTATTATTTCTTTCTTTTACTAACTTTGGGCTTTGTTCTTCTTTTCTAGTTCCTGTAGATGTAATGTTAAATTGCTTATTTGAGACATTTCTTGTTTCCTGAAGTAGGCCTGTATCGCTATAAGCTTCCCCCTTAGAACTGCTTTTGCTACATCTCATAGATTTTGTAATGCTGTGTTTCTATTTTCATTTGTCTTGAGGTAATTTTTATTTCCTCTTTGATTTTTTTGTTGACACATTGGCTGTTTAATAGCATGTGGTTTAGCCTCCACATGTTTGGGATTTTTCCATTTTTCTTCTTGTAACTGATTTCTAGTTTCATACCACTGTGGTCAGTAAAGATGTTCAATATAATTTTGATCTTCTTAAATTTATTGAGAATTGTTTTATTGATTAGCATGTGATCTATCTTGGAGAATGTTCCACATACATTTGAAAAGAATGTGTATTCTACTGTTTTTGAATGTATTGTTTGTATATATCTATTAAGTTCATTTGTCATAATGTATTGTTTAAGGTCAATGTTTTCTTATTGATCGTCTGTTTGGACGATCTGTTCATAGATGTAAATTGGGTGTTAAAGTCCCCTTCTCTAACGTGTTACTGTTTAGTTCTCCTTTTATGTCTGTTAAAACTTGCTTTATATATTTAGATGCTCTTAAGTGTTATATACTCTTCTTGGCTTAATTCTTTCATCATTATGTAATGTCCTTCTTTGTTTCTTGTTGTAGTTTTGGTTTTCAAGTTTAATCTTGTCTTATATAAGTATTGATACTCCATCTTTTTTTAAATTTCCATTTGTGTAGAGTATCTTTTTCCTTTGTATCACATTTAGTTGGCAGTTGACTTTTAGAATTTGCTGTCACGTAGAAAATAAATGTTGGTTATATTGTAGCTGGAGATTTGAATAAGAAACTCCTAAAAAAGTAATACTTGGATGAATTTTAAAAATATATATAAAGGATATATCCAGGAGAATAAAAGGTTTCCTAAGATTCCCTAATAAAGGGAGACACATACATGAATGCTTAGAGGTAAAGAAGTACATTAGGATTAAAATTAGAAATGAGACTAAATAGGCAGGGTTAGATTATAGAAACATATTGAGAACTATATTTAAGGAGATTCGATTTTATCTTGAAGATAATTTTAGTATTTTAACCTGAAATTTATTGAAATATTTTAAGCCAAAAAAAAAAAAAAAAAAAAGACATGCTTATATTTCCATTTTATATGAGGTCATCTGTCAGGACAATGCAAAAGGGGCTAGACTGATAGGGCAACCAGGCGGCTATCACAACGTTGAAGGTGAAAATGGACAAACTTTTTTTTTGTTTTTTAAAGATTGATTGATTGATTGATTGATTGATTGCTATGTTGGGTCTTCGTTTCTGTGCTAGGGCTTTCTCTCGTTGCGGCAAGCGGAGACTACTCTTCATCGTGGTGCACGGGCCTCTCACTATCGCGGCTTCTCTTGTTGCGGAGCACAGGCTCCAGATGCACAGGCTCAGCAGTTGTGGCTCAGGGGCCTAGTTGCTCCGCGGCATATGGGATCTTCCCAGACCAGGACTCGAACCCGTGTCCCCTGCATTAGCAGGCAGATTCTTAACCACTGCACCACCAGGGAAGCCCTGGACAAAGTTTTAAACCAAGTAGTTGGAATGAAAGCAGGGGGAGATATCTAAAGTAAGGGTTGTGGGAAACCTGGATGAAAATAAAGAATTTATGGAGAATATTTTCCAAAAGATGAATTGAACAACAAATTTTCCAGTTGCTATGCACTGGGCAAAAAAAAAAAAAAAAAAAAAAAAAAAAAAAAGGAGTAGACAGGCTTGAAGAGAAAAAGAGGCACTATGAATTCAGATTGGGAAATTTCAGGTTTTCTAACTGTAATTATGTGACTGTAAGCTAATTCTCTACTTAAACATTAATTATACAAGTACCATATGTTTACAAAATGCTTCCTGCAGCTGCCTCTTAATGTTTGGGGAATATTGTATTTCTCTGCTGGTCTAGTGAAAGGCTTCCTTTTAAGTCTTTTGTGGAAAGAGAACAACATCTAGGCAAACTGATCCCTGAAAGGGTTGCCACTACTGCTCAGAAATGCTTGGTTATATTATAATATTTTAAGTTTTTCTGTGATATAGTAGGTAAGAGCACACATTCTGGATTTAGATTGACTTAGTTCATAATCCCAATTTTTAGATCTAGAAGCTGTGTGGACTATGCCAAGTCTTACACTTTCTTTTCCTCAGTTTACTCACCCACTAAATAAATAAAGAAAATGAAAAAAATAGTAATAGTTCCTACCTTGTAAATTGTGTTATGTGTAAGTGAGCTCTCAACAAATGTTAGGTATTATAAATTTCACCATCTGTAACTAAAACCTTCACTCACTCTTTTCCTTGGATTTCGGAATTAGGTATCAATCCCCAATATATATAGTTACACACTCATAGATAAATTAAGAACTTCTAATTAGCTTGCTAAAATTATAAGACTACATAAAATCAATTGTTGAATTTTGAGATTAAGTCTTCCAGCATGATTCTGAAGTAAAGATGAGGAATCAAAAAATAAAGGATGAGTGCTGAAAAAGTGAATCTCTTTTACCCATGGGGATGGTTACAAGTTCAGGATTTTAAAAGTTTAGCGATCTTGCTGAGATAAATTTAGAGAATAAATTAGTAAGTGGAGATTTCATAGATTGTTAATTGCTGCTGGAAATCAATCCCTAAGGTAAGACCATTAATTCTGGAAACTCACTGTGCCCATGCATTAGAATCTGAGTTTGATTTCATTGATCTGGGGTGTGACCTGGAATCTGATTTTGATTTCATTGGTCTAAAGTGTGACCTGGGCAGTGGGATTTTTTTAAAAACTTAATCATTAGAATTTTATTTTGTTCCCCTTTCTCAACTAACTGTGCAACTCTTTGATTGTCAGATCTCTAAAATAGGTAGTTGAATTTAATCTTTTTTGAGGGGTGACAAGGAGGGGCATTGAGATTTTTTAATGTCCTTGGAGATACGAATGACAGCCATCTTTGAGAACCATTGCTCTAAAGTGATTTTTTCACATCCTCCCAATCTGAATTCCTGCTATAGAGTTTCCCAAACAGTTGTAAACACAGAGGATACTGGACTTTACTCAATTTTTTATTATTAATATTATATATTTTCTAAATAACAGCAGCAAATATAAATCCTAGATCATGACAAATTTTTATTGTCTTTACTCAAATTGGTACAGAGGGTTGGAAAACAATAGGAAAGATCTAAGATAGTCTAATCCTGCTACTTTATCCATATATTTTAGGGTTTCAGCTTTTGTATATGAATCAGTCTTTAATTCATGAGTGCTAGATAGAATAAAGCATTTACCTCAGGTGGATCTGAAAATTATATTAAACAGATAAGAGAAAATGTAGTATTTTACATAGAATAAATATTTTATAGCATTTATCAAAGCATTTTAAATAGCTGGAAATAATGTGTAATATTGTAGTTTGTAAATATGTGTGTATATTGGCCTATGGAAGTGTGGAGATAGAATAATGTAAGTTGCATTTATTTAACGAATGTTACTGAGAATCAGCTGTAGATAAAAATCTGTTTCAGGCACTGAGGGGAAACAGTAAAAGTTAAGACAAACTACTTAACCATTTATAATCCATGTAAGAAGATTAATTATGTACCCCAAAGAACATCTCAATTATTATTTACCTACGTTTTACTTATTCACTATTTTATACATTTTACTTATTTTATACATTGGTTGTCATACTTTAGTTCAAAATAGTTTAAAGTATCTGTTGTAGGCAAATTAATGATCCCACAGATGTTCACATTCTTATATCCAGGAACTATGAATACGTTGTATTACAAGGAAAAGGGGAATTCAGGCTGCAGATGGAATTAAGATTGGTAATCAGCTGACCTTGAGATGGGGAAATTATATTAGATTATCCAGTGAGTCTAATGTAATGTAATCATGAGAGATCTTGTAATGTGAATGAGGGAGGCAGGAGAGTCAAAGTCAGAGTGAGATCTCTTTCTGACCATTGCTGGCTCTGAAAATGCAAGGGAGGTATTTGCAAAGAGTGAGGGCAGGAGCAGCCTTTCAAATCTGGATAAAACACAAAAATGGATTCTTCCCACAGCTTTCAGAAAGGAACACTGCACTTCTAACACCTTGATATTACCTCAGTGAGACCCATTCTGACCTCCAGAATGGTAAGATAATAAATATGTGCTGTTTTAAGCGACCCCGTTTGTGCTAGTTATAGCAACAATAGGAAATTAATAAGTAGTTTGGAGTATTTTAAGAAATATACTTAGATTTAAAAAATTGGAAGTATGTAGCAAATATGGCATAGAGGGAAATTAAAAAGTAATATGGTGCCAGGAATAAGGTTAATACAGTAATGAAAACCTAAAAATTCTAGAAATCAGCACAAAGAAGGAAATATGTTCAGCTACAAAATTAAAATGCCTATATGGAAAAAAACAAAAGGATAATTCAAGCTAGAAATATATCTTATAAAACTGTCATCGGGGCTTCCCTGGTGGCGCAGTGGTTGAGAATCTGCCTGCCAATGCAGGGGACACGGGTTCGAGCCCTGGTCTGGGAAGATCCCACATGCCACGGAGCAACTGGGCCCGTGAGCCACAATTACTGAGCCTGCGCGTCTGGAGCCTGTGCTCCGCAACAAGAGAGGCCGCGATGGTGAGAGGCCCGCGCACCGCGATGAAGAGTGGTCCCCACTTGCTGCAACTAGAGAAAGCCCTCGCACACAAACGAAGACTCAACACAGTCATAAATAAATAAATAAATAAAAGAACGTGAATTTCTTTAAAAAAAAAAAAAAACTGTCATAAACAAATGTTTTCCCACAATGTGTTTGGTGGAATGCCAGTACCATTAGATGCTTTGTACAACATGAGTTCCGCAATCAATGCTGCATTCCATCTAACATGGCTTGGAGAAATGTTGATAAGAATTTTTTATAGTATATTTTTATCAGGGTTTCCAAAAGTTATTAGACATTTGTTATTAACATTTATTTTCTCATAGAATTAGTGTTATATCACAAACTTTATTTTACGAAATGTGGTAGAGATAATTAGTGCTCTGGTTACTCAGAAAAAAGAAGGATGATTTCCTGGTGTCGTCAGAGAAGTCTTCATCTTCATCACATAAACATGATGGAGTTGCTGGGGTCTGCGAGATGAGGAGCAGGATGGCCTTTAAAAACTGGATCAATGTGAGCAGGAATGTCAAAGTGGAAAAATGCAATGTGTGTCACAGTGATACTAAGTAGACTTGATTAGAGGAATCAAGAGAGATATAGAAATATGTGAGTTGGAAAGAAAGTGTGTGAACACCCCTGTAGGGAACCTGAATACAAAGATAAGGAGTCTGGAAATTATTCTGTTGATACAGGGGTTGGGAACTTGATGATGTTCAAGTAGGGTAGTAAATTGCCCAAATCCTTGCTTTAAAAAGACTAGCCTGGCATTTTTATGCAGGATGATGGTTTAGAATTGAGAGAGTCTGCAGGGTGGGGGCAAATTCTGAACAACCTATTCAAGGTATGAAATAATAAGACTTTTGACTAAGATAGAGACAGAGGAAATAAGTAGCAAATCTGAGAGATATAGAAGAATAAAAATAATCAACAGACATTTTCAGTTAAGTAGATGAAAACCACTATTGGGGGAAAATTTGGCAATATAACTAAGCTGTATGTGCATGGATACTCTATCACCTAGAAATAGCATTTATACTATCGTTATTCTCAGCTCCACAAAATGATCCACAATTTTTTATTATTTCATCTAATCAGTATACTTATTCATTGGTGTGGTCATGTAACAAGTACTTCTTGAATTCATTGTGTCCCACATACTATGATGAGCCTGGGGATACAAGAAACATGATTAAATGTATGACCATTATTTATTTTCTTTTGAAAAGGAACTTGTCAGTTATTCAGTCTGACAATATATTTTGATTTAAAAGGACAATAATTTTGTGGGGGGCAGGACAAAGGTTGCAAAATCTGTAACTCTCTATAGCTTTATTTACTTTTTCATTTTTCCCTTCAATCAGTTTATTTTTTAAGGTAATAATCCTGAATACTTGCTACTTGTCATGGACGTGTAGATTATAATGGTCTATTGTGTGTGTGCGTGTGTGTGTGTTGTGTAAATGTGTGTTGCATGCATATTGCTTCTGTTAAGCCTGTGTGTTGTTTGTGTGAGCGTTATATGTGTGAGAGTGAGTGTATGAACCTGTGTGTGGATAACTTGGAGACGGAGGTCTGTATTGTTCGACTGATGTGCTTGTTATGAGCCTCCAAGACTTTGCTAATGACATGGATCAGTGAAGCAGGCCCTTTTTTTTGTTTGCAAGTTACTAGTTGTCATACATCTCTTCTTCCCCTACAAGGATTGCTTTCCCAAATAAATGCATAGTAATGAAAAGGAGAATATTCAACATTAATAAATCATCTTTATAGCAGAAATTTTGTGGCCTTTGTATTCTTCATTCCCGAGGTATAGAAATATGATTAACATTTCCAGCTGAAACAGCATGCAGTGTTAGGACTGTTTAGATTACTAGCTTCTGAAAAATCTTATAGAAAACACATTGAAAGACACTGCAATACCACTTTTCCATGATATTTATAGTTCTCTAACAAAATATACAATCTAAATGTCACTGATGGAAAAACTATAATGTCATTATAATATTTTACATTTCTAAATACTCAATTTTTTTAAATTTAAATACTATTTTTTAGAGTAGTTTTAGGTTCACAGCAAAATGAGAAGATACAGAGTTTTCCCAAACACTCTAAACACATGTAGCGTCTCCCATTATCAACATTCCCCACCAGAGTGGTACACTTGTTACAATTAATGAACTTACACTGACACAGCATAATCACCCAAAGTCCAGCATTCATATTAGGGTTCACACTTGGTGTAGTACTTTCCCTGGGTTTGGACAAATGTATAGTGACATGAATCTATCATTATAGTCTCACACAAAGTATTTTCACTGCCTTAAAAATCCTCTGTGCTCCACTTATTCTTATTTTCCCCCACCTCAAACTCTGGAAACCACTGAATTTTTTGTTAACTCCATAGATTTGCCTTTTCCAGAATGTCATATAGTAGAAGTCATACACTATGTAACTTTTTCAGATTGGCTTCTTTCCCTTAGTGATATGCATTCAAGTTTCCTCCATGTCTTTTCATGGCTTGATAGCTCATTTCTTTTTAGTGCTGAATAATATTCCATTGTCTGATGGATCACAGTTTACTTATCCATTCACCTACTGAAGGGCATCTCGGTTGCTTCTAAGTTTGGGCAAGTATGACTAAGTTGCTATAAACATCCACATACAGGTTTTTGTGTGGACATAAGTTCTGAACTCTTCTGAGTAAATGCCAAGGCATGTGATTGGTGGATCTTATGGTAAGAGTATATTTAATTTTGTAAAAATTGTCTTCCAAACTGTCTTCAAAAAGTGACTATATCATTTTGCATTCCCATCAGCAATGAATGAGAGTTCCTGTTGCTCCACATCCTCTCCCTCATTTGGTGTTGTCAGGGTTCCAAAATTTGGCCATTCTGTTAGATGTGCAGTGGTAACTCATTGCTGTTTTCATGAGAATTTCCCTAAGGACATATAATGTGAAACATCTTTTCATATGTTTATTTGCCATCTGTTTATCTTTGGTGAGGAGTCAGTTAAGCACTTTGGCTCATTTTTAAATTGTGTTGTCTTCTTATTCTTGAGTTTTTTGAGTTCTTTGTCTATTTTGAGTAACATTTCCTTATCAGATTTGTCTTTTACAAACATTTTTTCCTAGTTTGTGGCTTGTCTTCTTATTCTCTTGATGTCTTTTGCAGAGTACAAGTTTCTAATTTTAAGGAACTCCAGCTTATCAAATTTTTCTTTCATGGATCATGACTTTGGTACTGTTATCTAAAAAGTCATTTCCAAGGTCATCTAGGTTTTCACCTATTCTATCTCTTGGAGCTTTATAGTTCTGGGTTTACATTTTGGTCTATCATCCATTTTGAGTTAATTAGTTAATTATTGTGAAAAGTATACGATCTATGTCTAGATTCATTTTTTTTTTTTTTTTTGAATCTGAGTGTCCAGTTATTTCAGTACCATTTGTTGAAAAGACTGTCTTTGCTCCATTGTATTACCTTTATTCCTTTGTCAAACATCAGTTGACTATATTTATGTGGCTCTATTTCCAGGTTCTGTATTCTGTACCATTGATCTATTTGTCTATTCTTTAGCCAATAATACACTCTCTTGCTTACTGTTGGTTTATTAAATTTTCAATATAATTTTTCACCCCATGATCAGGACATAGGCTCCTATCAATTAATTCCTACAGGCTGGTAAATGAGGAATATTGTATAAAGTCACCTAGAGAAAGACTCAAATTCTACAATTAGTAATGCAATGAACCACCTCTTTAACTTCAAGCTCTCAGTTAAAGAGGTTTTTCAGGTCTGGGTATATCATGGAATGTGTGTATGTATGTGCTTCTGTGGGTGTTTGTGCATGTGTGTGAGTTGGGGTCCAGTACATCATTTACAGGTTGCTAAAGCATTCTGTTCATCTTTGTCAAGGCTACACCAATACTACTTGATCAACGTGGATGTGTTTTCCTTTATTATAATCTGCTTGAATTTTGGGATCATTAAAATTCAGGGAAGCATTGTTTCTTTGTTTATAATTAGATCAAGCATGATATTTGTTTATACCTGTTAAAATAGTGGACAATTTTGGAAATTTATTTTCAGTATTTTTCCACCTAAAATATGGATGAATATTAAATCTAAAATACAATTGTAATTGGTATTTACTAAGAATTATTTAAACTTAAGACTATTATAACTTTTCTCTTTAACATTTAATATTTCTTCACTTATTATATCAATATTATTTGTAGTGAAAAACAAATTCAAAAAGGGCTATCAATTTATTTTTCATGCCTGTCATAGCTGGTTCAGTCTCATTACTATCCCATTAATCTACCAAATATAGATTCGGTCCCAGACCCAGGATGGGGCTTTGGTAACAGTATTCAAAGAACTATCAAAGAAACCTAATTGATTCTTGTTCTTTGCTAGGCTGGCAAACTAATGCGAATTGCTGTTTCTCTTATCCAAAGACAAAACTAGAATGCAAGGGAAACTGATTTTTTTTTAAAGAATCAATTTTACTGTGATCAAATTTCCATCTAATAAAATGCAAACTTTTTTTTCATGTTCTCAAACACTTTAACTTTTTTAAAATGGTATTTTTTATTGAATATTTGAAATATAACTGTGTAAATTTAAGGTGTACAACATGTTGCTTTGATACATTTATGTATCATAATATGATAGCCTTGTAGGGATATTTATCACATTACATGATTTTAGTAAAATATTGTAGTCTATTTAATCATACTGTGAAAATTCAAACATTTAAATGTACAGTTTGATAATTTTATAAACAAATACATACATCATTACTACTCTAATCATGTTATGGAAAATTCCCTCATGGTCCTTTGCAGGCAGTCTACACACCACTTCTTACCCATGCCCCAGGATTTCTATCACTATGGATTTGTTTTGACTGTAGTAGATCTTCAGTACAGGAAATCACACGGTATTTATCTTTTTGTCTGGCTTCTTTCACTCAGCATATTGTTTCAGGGATTCACCCATGGTTAGGTATTTATCAGCAGTTTGTTCTTTTATTTTGGTGAATAGTATACTTCTTAAATTAAGATAATAAAATGTATTTATCAATAAACTAGTTGATGGATGTTATTTTGTTTTCGATTTTTAATTTTATTTATTTATTTATTTATTTATTTATTTATTTATTTATGGCTGAGTTGGGTCTTCGTTTCTGTGCGAGGGCTTTCTCTAGTTGTGGCAAGTGGGGAACACTCTTCATCGCGGTTCGCGGGTCTCTCACTATCACGGCCTCTCTTGTTGTGGAGCACAGGCTCCAGACGCGCAGGCTCAGTAATTGTGCCTCATGGGCCTAGTTGCTCCACGGCATGTGGGATCTTCCCAGACCAGGGCTCGAACCTGTGTCCCTTGCCTTGGCAGGCAGATTCTCAACCACTGTGCCATCAGGGAAGCCCCTGTTTTCGATTTTTAATTCACAAATAAAACTTCTATGAGCATTCCTAGTGTTGACATGTATTTTTCAGTTTTGTGTAAATACCCGGGAATGAAACTGCTAGGCTATATTGTAAATGTATACTTAAATTTATTAGAAATGGCTAAACTATTTTCAGAAGTGGTTGTTTCATTTTACAATACCACCAATTGCTTCACATCCTCACCAACACTTGGTATTGTCAGGCTTATTTTTTAATCCATTCTAGTGGTTGTGAGATAGTATCTCATTGTTATTTTCATTGGCACTCCCTGATGACCAGAGGTCCCCAACCCCCGGACCGAGGACCAGTAGTGGTCCGCCACCTGTTAGAAACTGGGCCACACAGCAGGAGGTGAGTGGCAGAGCAAGCGAAGCTTCATCTGCTGCTCCCCATCACTCCCATTACAGCCTGAACCATCCCCCCACTCCCCCGCTGTACATGGAAAAATTGTCTTCCACGAAACTGGTCCCTGGTGACAAAAATGTTGGGGACCGCCGTTGATGACTAATGATGTTGATTGTCTTCATGGGTATGTTGGTGGTTTGTATATCTTTTTTTGTGAGATATCGGTTCATGGTTTTCCCTTGATTCTTTCATCTCGAGTTGATTTATGTCTGTCCTTAGACCAATAGAAGAGCTTCTCAGTGTCTGCATAATTACTAACTGCATTATTTAAACAAATGTATACATATATGTTTATATGACATATGCATGTACATGTTTACATATATTTAAATATACGTATATATGGCATGGGACAAACATGCTTACATATGATTATATGATTTAAAAATGATTGATCAAAGTTAAACAAATTTCCTTACTGCAGAAATTATCCTTGTTTGTAATACACTAATTGGGTTGTGAAATTGAGATGGGTATATAATTTATGATCTCCAACTTGTTTTAAAGTAGTATTTTTTTCAAGTATTCATCTTCATATGTGGTTCATAATCTGAGCAAAACTAAAGATTCAATATAATTAAACAAAACAACTTGTTTCTTTTGGTACAGTCTACATCTTCATAAACTGTAAAACCTTGGAAAGGAAGGCACCTAGGAGAACATGCAATCAAATTTCCTCATTTAACTGGTGAGGTCACTGAGAATGGGATACAATAAGAATAGCCCCAAATCACACAGTAATAGCAGAACCGAAACTGTAAGTAATTTTGTAATGTTTATTGGTAAGTTCTATAATCAATGCATTAGTGCTTTGCTATTAAACATCTTTTGTAGTTTGCTTATTAATCATATATATTAACTTCTGCCCCTGACCAAAAGTTTCCAGATGGCAGGAATGGGGTCATTCACTTTTTTATGTTGCCACCGAATTGAATTAATCCCAGACACGGAAAAAGCACTTAGTAAAAACTTGTGCATTGATTGTTGGAGGCACGTGAGAACAAGCCAGGCAACATTTTTAGAGTGTTCAGTAGCAGCTGCAGTGCCTATAGCAGAGGAATACTCTCGTAGGAAGTCCCACCGCCAACCTGAGGCTATTTCCTTATTAGAGGCGGCTTCACTGGTACCAAAATTGTGTCGTATTCAATTCTCTCATGCTCTTGTTTAGTGACAGCTCTACTTAATTTCTAAGAGTGTGATTCCTTCTGCCAATATTTGAAATCTGTTCTCAGCCATTCATCTTCCAAAGTGCACTCAGATATTGACTCAGGGATTTCCAGTAGCTGGATGGAGCTTTGCATTCTTCTGGTCTCACAAAGAAAACCTCATCTAGAGAACAGTAAATGAATGCAAAATTGTATCTCTTGAAATATCCTCTAATGATCTGCTGGACCATGTACTGCAAGTGGAGATGTGTATAACTTATTTGAAGAGGAAATATTTTGTATTCCAATTATTTATTTGCCTTTGTATTCTGTGTAAGATTTAATTTTCTCATTTGCATTTGCCATTGTCTTTGACATCTTCATCACCTTCATCATTCACAGTCCTGATTCTGATAAGTCGAAAATGGTGAAGTACATGAAAGATGAGCTGATTTTTATTTTACTAACACTTTTATTATGTATGCATTTATATCTTGTATTTGTTATGAATTATTATCTCAGTAGCTGAACGTCCCCAGGCTTCACCAGCCCATGGGTACAAATGGGGTCAATTTAATAAGACATCACTTTCTCATAAGCCCCTGCCTATGGAAAGACAGTATCTCAGATTCACATTTAAGGTTCCTTTCCTGCTTGAAATGTCTGTGTGCATCTCAGGGTATGGCTCATCTGCTTTCTTTCATCGATCGCAGTTACCTCTTATGTTACTGACTCCTGTTGATCGTTCTATGCTCTTTTTTGATGCTTGCTCTGCCCGGGCTGCACTGTCATACTGGTGCCACTGTGAAATAAAATTCATACTTTATGGCAAGACAAGAATAATTTAAACATAAATATTCTTCTCTGCCCTTTGACCTCCTCTCTCCCTCTACTGTGCATTGTGTATCTGCATTAGGCATTGACCAAACGTCTCCCATCAGCAGGAATAACTATTCAACCAAAAAGAGCATCATTCTCCCAGGATGAACAATACAACTACCAGGAATTCCCTGGTGGGCCAGTGGTTAGGACTCGGTGCTCTCACTGCCAGGGGCCCGGGTTCAATCCTTGGTCGGGGAACTAAGATCCGGCAAGCCGTGCTGCATGGGCAAAAACAAAAACAAAACAAACAAAAAACAATGTTATCCTTAAAAGATAACATTCTTTCTTGCTATTGTAAGGGGTCACATGACCCACCATGATGCCGCTTAGATCTGGATTATGTAAATTGTCAATAATTCGTCATTTGATGTACAGCTCTCTGTCTCAAAACATTTATATAAACTGTGTCTTGACTTCTAATAGGTGGAACAGTTCTCAGAGCTTTCTGAGATGCTCTCCCTGGGTTATAATCCTCAAATTTGGCTCAAAAAGTTTTCCTATTCATTCTTAGATCGACTGATTACTTTTCCATTGACACGACCCTGCCCAGAGATCTCCTCCAAACTTCACAATGGCTATCACTGTAGTTATGTCTAGCACTGTCACAACACGGGTAGGATGGCAGCTGAAACTACTGAAGACCATCATTTGCTGCTACTGCTTCTATAATCCCTATAGTGGAATTGTCTCTTCCACTCTACTAGGAGGTTATGACAAAGATTCTCTCCTTAACCAAATTTTAGCCAGGTTCCTCTGAACCCTCAACTCAACTCAGCTTCATCCTGGGTGTCCTCTTTTGTCCTTGTAAAGTCTAGTTTTGGCAAGAATCCTGTTACATCACTTTTGAGAGAATCTTCCCAACCTTGGTATCTAATTACATTCCTCATCCTTCATCATTCCCCTGTTGATGTATGACCACCGTGATCTGCCTTCAACAATAATCCTGGTAGGTCAGTTTAGCAAGAATCCCCCTACCATTTATGCCTGCATCCAATGACCTGTTGGCTATAAATCCTCATTTTTCCTTGTTGTATTTGGAGTTGAGCTCAATTTCTCTTTCTTATTGTGATAGTCCTGACATCTATCATAGTAGTCCTGAATAAAGTCTTCCTCAGTATTTTATCAAGTGTCAGAATACTTTTTTTACTTAACAGTCACACTCCCTGGTAGATTTACTGTGGTGGTGGTGTGTTAGCTTTTTTAAGTGACAGGGCAACCCAGTTGAATTCTGTGGTCCAGAAAGAAACCAGAAAGTGACCCAGAAAGTTCACCATGATCATAAGCATACTCTAAATAATTCATGGAGCAAGGATAGTTTTCCTAATATGTATCTCTTAATAGCCTTATTAAAAGGTTATATTTATCAATACATATCTCCACTACTGGAACCAAGCATCTACAAATTTCCAGAAATAATTTTCTCCCAGTTTAGATGAATCTCTAAGATGGAGCTCTGAAATTCCAAGACAGGGAAGATAATGAGAAATACATGTGTAGTGTTGAACCAAACTTCCCTACCAATGAATGCATGCACACAGACAAACACACTCATATACATGATTCCCTAAAAACTAAAGAACTATTTAAAATATACATGTTTATATATTCATATATGATTTTTATATATTTGTGTGTATATACAATAGTCCTGTAGTCTTTCTGGAATCAATGTTGGGTATAGTACCTGGTATTTGCTTGCTTTACTGCATTCACTTTCATTTCATGAAGGGTCTTACAAATAAATATTATTCAAAACAGTAAAGCATTTAAAATTACATTAAGGTAGAATCAGGTATTTGTGCAGTCTTAATAGGGCAGGAAAGGAGCACAAAGTGAACAAAGGGCTGCACAGTAGGAAATTTATGCTAGTAAAGAAGCAATTCACACTTGTTAACTACTGTTAATAGAATGAGACACAACACCAAGTTTTCCATCTAAATACAATGTTAGTTTTGGGGAGTTTTCTTTCTTTTTAAAAAAATTTGGCATTTTAAACTTTTTTTGCAAACATAATTCATGAATTAAATGAGTCAGTCTATGGAATAATATAAAAAGATGCCTAGACAAGGAAAATGTGGCAAGAAGAAATGCAAAGATGTAAAACAGTAAACAAAACATACCATTATATTCCAAAAAGAATTAAGAGTAAAAGAAAAAAAAATCAGGATCAAATTAGTTTAGACCCCCCCTACCCCTGCAAGAAAAGTGCAGAACCATCAGTCATTTACTGGTTATAGGTCATTATAATGAAATACAGGAGATATTCTCTTGCCTTGTTATAATGGAATTTGTCACTACTGAGTCAATGGCTAGTAAGACACACCCAGTCCTCAGCATCCAGAGAAGCACACGTAGCTAAAAATAACACTCTTAATGCTTATTTAACAAGTGAAAAAAAGTCCTGGAACTCAATGAGGTAAATGTTTGTCCTAATGATATTTCTTCTGCAGTGTTGAACCAAAATTCTTTATGGAGGGTTGCATGGTGAAACTTCAAGAAAGGGAACTCAAAGCTTCTGACTCTGAGCATTACCCATCTCATGTACCTCTTTGGTACTTTCATTTAGGTATTTAGTTTTCTTTGAAGTATTACTCAGTCCAGATATTTGCATGAACGTTTAAAACTGAACATTGTTCACAAAGACCAAAAAGTTCGAAGAGTAAATAGAATTGAACTATGAAGACATAAGAGGTGAGGCTAAGCGTGCAGAAACAAATTGTTGAAAGATAAAGTGAGGCATATTAAATTTTTTAAGAGTTTATTTGAGCATTTATTGATTTGAATTAGGCAACGTTAACCCAGAAGTGGTTAGGAGTGCTCCACCAACAGGAGCTCAAGGAGAAGTTGAGAAAGAAGAGCAGAAGCAAAGTAAGGCAATTATTGATTGACTATAGCTTTAAGCTGGTTATTTCTGATTAAAAGTTGGCTGTTTCTGATTGGTGTCCTTAGGTTTTGACTTTCTAACTTTGAGGCATTTATAGGTTTGGATTTTGGTTTGATTTCTTGGGCAACCAGGACATTAGAAAACCTGTCAGATGGCTTCTTTGTTTCATCAGTTTAACAATATTTAACCAAGTTCCTACTTTTCTTTAAAAGGCATTTTATATTTGGCATTATTTTCCCTATTATTTATGAAACAGATTGTATGATATAATGCATTTCATGATTAGGCAGGCACAGCCCTTCATTCAAGAGGTCTCACCATAAGAATAGCAATCACGGGCTTCCGTGGTGGCGCAGTGGTTGAGAATCTGCCTGCCAACATAGGGGACATGGGCTTGAGCCCTGGTTTGGGAAGATCCCACATGCCACAGAGCAACTAGGCCCGTGAGCCACAATTACTGAGCCTGCGCGTCTGGAGCCTGTGTTCTGCAACAAGAGAGGCCGCGATAGTGAGAGGCCCATGCACCGCGATGAAGAGTGGCCCCCGCTTGCCTCAACTAGAGAAAGCCCTCGCACAGAAACGAAGACCCAACACAGCCAAAAATTAAATAAATAAATAATAAAATTAAAAAAAAAAAAGAATAGCAATCACAACGGAAGACAGGAGATGAGAAATATAAAACAAAGGTTATTCACCACCCAGTTCTACAAGGGTTAAATCATTGGCCACTGCAGTCACTGACCAACAGTGCACCTGCACCCTGAGAGGAATTCAGGATGAAAACAAGATGAGGCACTCTGTGCTTTGGAAAATCTGGCCCCTTAGATAGTCAGATGTATATCTCAGGAAGAATTTTAATTAACCTAGGTTTTTGCATTTTCTCATATATAAGAAAAACACTAAAATCACTAACTGAGAAATTTGTTCCTTGTGACCAGCAGTAACCTTTTACTGAGATATACGCTTGACTGCACATATTCCTTAGCCAAAATCTTATATATACTGATTTCTCTCCAACCTCCACAGACTAGTCCACTTAGAGCTACTGAGAGGCTGTTTCCCAGGCTACAATCCTCAGTAAGACCCTGAGTTTAAGTAAAACTTAAACTCACAGCTCTTATGTTGTGTGGTTTTCTTTAAGTCAACAGGATCATAGTGAGAAGTTGTCTCCTTCTCTATTGAATATTCTCAAGAATATTCAATTCCCAAGGATGGGTGGGTCCTCCTCTCATTTTTCAACACTAGCTATGGCTTAGAAGAACCAGATGACTCTATCATAGTTTTCTAGATGATTCTCCTCTGTTGAGGAGTTCCATACTCACTAGGATAATTTGCTCTTTCTAAAAGAGCATCGTTTCCATCATTTCATAAATTTACATTTCTCCAATACATGCAAGAAGATATGAACCCTTGACTAAGCACTCAAGGCCAAGGTCAATAGACACAACCACCCTACTTTATTCACATCATACCATTCTTAGAAGTTTCCTCCTGCTGTCCTCTTCTCCTTATTTTGCCCACATTAATTCTGTGCCCTCCACCTTTCCCCCAATCCTGCACTGTGACTTTGAACACTTCCACCCTGAAATGATTCCTTTTCCGAAGGAAAAATATTTTGTTTTCTGAAACACTATTGTCTACTATTGCTGTGAACTCCTACGATTAATTATTTTAGACAAACCTCAATACTCTTACAGAAATGAAGGAAAACAAGGTACTGTGAAGATGAATCTCATGACCAATATATGTCTTCAAATCAGCATGATTATTTTGTTCTAAAACTGGTCTTGTGTATTTTGAATACCTTTGTGGAATTTCTTGACTTTTATTCTAGCCTCTATGTTTCTAAATTCTCAGAGAATATAACAAAGATATAGGGCATCTCTGTTTGCTTGAAAATGAGGAGTTTTTAAGGATGGGAGACTCTCACAGCTAAAACTGGAAAGACCCCAGGCAAACTGGAACAAATTATTCACCATATAAAGATCTCAAATATAAAAGAGTAATATATAATATAAAGTGACATAATAACAGTAAAATAAAATCAGTACATTTTTAGTATCTGCTAAGCACATATTTATGCATTCTGCTAAATGAATTTCTGGTCCCACATTCTAATGGCCCTATAATATGACCATATAGCCCTTTAATTTTTAAGGTTAGGTTATTTGATTAATGCTAGTAACTTTGGGATAACAGTCTTTGGGGATTGATGGAAGAGGTTTAGTAAAAACCTGACAAACCATGTGTAAGAAACAATATGTTAGGAAATATAACTAATATTGACACTAAGTATATCAAAGGTAAGTTATTATTTAATTAATAATGCTTTTATAGTGTCAGTCATAGCACTGTGGTAAAGAGTGGGTACTCTTGTTAGACTGTATCTATTTAAATATTGTCTCTGCCACTCAAAACCTTAGTTTTATCTTTTTTTAAAATTTTTTCCAGCTTTATTGAGGTATAATTAACAAATTAAAATGTATATATTATATATTATATATATTATACAATGTGATGGTTTGATATACATATACATTGTGAAATAATTACCACAATGAGGCTAATTAATGCATTCATCACCTCATATAGTTATCTGTTTTTATGTGTGTGGTGAGAACACTTATGGTCTATTCTCTTAGCAACTTTCAAGTATATGATACATTATATTAACCATAATCATCATGCTGTATATTAGCTCTCTAGAACATAGTTGTCTTATAACTGAAAATATGTACCCTTTGACCTGCACCTCCCCATTTTCCTCACCCTCAGTCCCTGGAAATCACCAGTCTACTCTCTGCTTCTATGAGTTCAACTTTTTTGGATTCCACATATAAGTGAGATTGTATAATATTTGTCTTTCTGTGACTGGCTTATTTCACAAAACATAATGTTCTCCAGGTTCATCCATGTTGTCACAAATGGCAGACTTCTTTCTCTTTTCTAGCTGAATAATATTTCACTATATACATATATATATATATATATATATTTTCTTTATCCATTTATCTGTTGACAGGCACTTAGGCTATTTCCATATTTTGACTACTGGAAATAATGCTGCATTCACATAGGAGTGCAGATATCTCCTTGAGATACTGATTTAATTTCATTTGGACATAAACACAGAAGTGAGATTGTTGTATCATATGGTAGTTGTATTTTAATTTTTTTCAGAAACTTCATATTGTTTTTTATAATCACTGTACCAATTTACATTCCAACCAACAATGTATAAGGATTCCCCTTCTCCACACCCTCACCAAAACTTGTTATCACTCATCTTTTTGATAGCAGTCGTTCTAACAGCATAAGGTAATGTCTCATTGTGATTTTGATTTGCATTTCTCTGATCTTTAGTGATGTTGAACACATTTTATGTATCTGTTGTACATTTGTATCTGTTTTATTTTTTTTTGAAAAATGTTTATTCAGGTCCCTTGCCTATTCTTTGTTTTTTGTTGTTGTTGTTGTTGTTGTTTTGTTTGTTTTGTTTTGTTTTTCTAATCTATGTGTTTGCTATTGAGTTATGGGAGTTCTTATTATACTTTGGATATAAACCCCTTATCAGATATTTGGTTTTAAAATATTTTGGGTGCTAATAGTAACTAGTTCATTGAGTTCTTCCTAGTTTTAAATGAATAATACTTATAAATGGACAGAAAAGTACCTGGCATATAGACAACTGATACTGATGGTAATGATGTTAATAATGGTGAAGGCATTGCTCATAATAGTTTTTAAATGGTGGATTTTGACTATTGCTTTAATAAGGAATTGAAAAATCATGTATCTCAATAGACTAATCAGAAAGATTTTGAAATATGGATTATAGGTAACTAATGTATATTTAAATATAATAAGGATAATATATAAATAATGATCATCAAATGATAGTCTGACTATGCCTAAATAAATTATTGCAAAAAGATCTATCTGGATAAATTTGGTAGATTTATTTGTTCATGTGTGTGTATACATATTTCATACCTTCCATAATCCAAACTAAAATAACAGAAAAGGAATAGAAAAGTATAAACCTAGAAAGACAAATAGAATGGGAAGACAGGCAATGGTGTATAAGAAATTTCAACACAATTATGAAAAGTGGATAATGGTTATAAAAGAAATAATGTTTAAGGGTAAAATGCAAAGACAGAGAAAGCTGTAGGAGTTATAGATGTTGTAGACTTTACCCTGACCCCAGATCAACTTGTGAATTTGAGGCAACGTTTCCCTCTGAAGGTGAAATTGAAAGGTAGAGCTAAAAACAGGACAATATTTTATCAGTGTTTCTAAGGACCATATGTTTTCTACTGGACATCTGCTTGCTTACCCTATAGAGCCAGGATCCTGTATCTAACCCAGAATGGTAAAAGATAGAAAGCTCATTGTCTCAAGAAGATTGAGAGAGAATGATTTGGAAAGGTTCTGAACCAAGGAACACTTAAGAACAAGATGATTAAATTAGGAGACCACCTCTTCTTCTCACTGCTTGGTTTTGTAAAACAGTCTCAAATGCACAACCTGCCAGAAAGAGAGGTGAACCCTTGTGTATATAGTAAGTGATTTAGACATTAGCCATAGGATAGGGGGGACAGGTGTCTCTCAATGAAACATTCCACTGTGGGCTCTACCAGTGGATGTGCCCTAACACAGACTGAAGAAATTCCAAGAAATTGGTAAAAAATGGAAAAATTTTTGGAAATTGAAAAAAAAAGTTCCTACAGGAGAGACACATACCAAAGCAAACAAAAAAGAAAAACAATAAAAGCATTTAAAAGGAGGGAAACAGAGATAACACCAAGGGAAGAAGCCATTAGAAAGAAAACTAATCAAAATACTATGACAAAAGCTCTATTTCTACATAGAATATAGGAAGGTGTGAGAGAACACTCTGTAAAAAACAAAAACATCAAGTAATTCACAATGTCATAACTTTTCACAAGCCCATCCAAGAGCTGAGGTCGCAAGACAACTGAGGGAAATAAATTCCAAAGAGTGACAAACCTCACAGAGAGAGATGGGACATATGAGGTTTCACCTTTGCCAGAGTGTGGGAAAAAGTGGTATCCCCATTAAAAAGGGGTAAAGATAAGTCAGCTACAACTTTAACAATTTTCTGAAGACTGTGGACTAATGTGACAGTTACGATAAACTAGGAACCTCAAATAAAGAGGAGATTGATCTCACTTGCAAGTTTTTAATCCCATTACTGGGTGCTCACAAAAAGATCGGGAGCTGGGCAGGAGAAAGAGACCTACGCAACAGTGAGGGAATTTAGGAGAGAGTCAGCTACTGCTGGGAGAGGGCCTAAAACCCATTTTCCCAGACCCTTCCCTCTTAAGAAACAAGAACCTTAAACTGCTGGGGTAGGGACAGGAAATATTCCTGCCTGGAGGCAGGCACAGGCAAAAATCCGCTGCTTCTGGAGGAAGTCTCCCATGGGGAGACATAAAAAAGCTTCGTGTCTCAGGATACTGCTGTGGAGCAAAGAAATAAACTGCTCTTGTAGGTGAAGGGGAGGAGCGTTTGGACACAGTTTGGTGCCCAGAAGGAAGGAGCAGGTTGCTGATAAAACCATACCTCTGAGGGCTAGACTCCCTGGGTTTACTGACGACTATGGACCAGAATTGAAAGCCCCCAGTGCTTCTGAGTTAGAAACGCTAGTTGTAAGCATTAGCATCAATGGTGAAGGGAGGGCATGACCAGGAAAAGGATCCCTTCAACTCAGGGAGACTGTTAAACTGATCAGTTTTCTTATTCCTGAGCTTTGGAGCCTATGGAAACTTATAAACTCAGTTCATTTGTTTCCTTTTCTCAGTGCTCTCTGCCCTGCTTTATCTATTGTTGAATATTAGAAAACATTTTCATTACATTTAGTCTAATTATTTTTTATGGTGAGGGATAAAATATATCCCAGCAATTCCATTATGGCTAGAAGTAGAAATCACATTGCTTTTCTGTGTAATTACTCTTTTTTTTGGGGGGGGGGTGCGGGTGTGCTCAATTTGGTAGTGACCTACAAGTATGGGTCAATATGTTGCAGAAAAAAACATGCCTGGAGCCAGGGGGATCTTAAAAACAGGGCAAAAATCATTTGGAAGTATATTGTTTCTAATGGCATTAGGAATTTGAAGCACTCCTATCTGATCTCAAGGGTAGGATTAACTTCAACTTGGATTAAATATGTATCCTTTATCTATCTACCTACTGTCTATCTATCTATCTAGCTAGCTATGTACCTACTTATCTACTATCTATCCATCCAACCATCTATCTTTCTATTTGTATATATGTATTTCACATAAGTGACAAGCATATTACAATATCCACTCCAAAAATTAAGATGATATTATCATTACACATAACTAGGAGACTGTTCAAATAATTTTAACAAAGATATCAAAATAGTTAAAAATTGAAGTATAATATAAAAGCTTATATCAATTCATGTAATATATAATAATGGCAATCTAGAACCTAAAATTATATAATAATTTAAGTAATTCAAATAACACTCAATTTTTCCCATATATGTCAAGTAGAAGTATGACTTTGAGGTTGGAATTAACTAGATGATTGTCCAAATTTCTCTTTCTCTTTTTTTTTTTTTTTGGCCTATTGATACAGTCAAAGGTTTGACTTATTCGATTGCTATCCAAGAAACTAATCTGGGAAGAATAGCTGTTTATAATGTAATTTATTAAATCTGCTATAACATAACTGCAGATCATATTTCTAGCATAATTCTTGAGGCAAACAGAGTGATGCAAACAAAATCCAGGGCCAGCTTTATGGGTTAGTGTCCTGTATATATGGTCACATAGAGCCCCATGCCAAGTTTTTGCCCTACTTTATCATTTTGAAATTCTTAATAACTTCTGAACAAGGGGCTCCATATTTTCAATTTGGCACTGATTCCCACAAATTGTGTATCCCTTCCTTACTAATCTGAAGGTTCCCTTTTGTAGACCCAGGCTATTGAATTCACTAAGGCAAGAAAACATTGCTGCATACACTAGAAATGGAAAATATTCTAGGTAGTGAGTATGTGATTTTGCTTCAATACTTGGAGCCTTGATTCTCATAACTAATTAGATGTCAAAGATGGTAGATTAAAAGAATATTCTGACTGGCCTGAGTTCAATATTTTCCAGGACTGGTCTTGTTAAAATTTGGTGATAAATTTGTGGAGCTTCACTGGAACACAACAGGGTTTACTTCAAAACAGATGTTGTTAATTTATATTTTAAAGCCAGGGCGTTTCCATTTACACAGACTAAAACAAATGTTAATTGCATAATTTATGTGGAAAGTTTTATTGCTACTGTCCATTAAATGCAGAGATGTTGACAATACACAAGGACCAATCTGAGGCTTGTTACAGGATGAATACAAACAGAAACTAAATGTAATTTAAGCACACCATGAAGATTCTCCACTAAAGCTAAGGAGAGATTGAGGGCTAAGTATAAATATCTGGAATGGTAAGCAATTGAGATGAATGGAAAACTCTTTTTTTTCACTAGTAGCGGAAATTAATTCTATTTTGTGTGCACACATTTTTTAAAGTAACATTTTCTTCTCTTTTCTTTATTCTCTTTGTACCATGATTTGCAATTTTCTCCACTGACATAGATCTCTCTTCTTTTATTTCAAGACCAATTTTCTTTTAAACAGTTCCATAAAAGTAATTATGTACACTTCATAATTGAGGATGATTTTCTAGGGATCTAGAAAATGTACTATTTGTGTTTTTCTCTGATGGGAAGGAGAGGGATACATTTGCCTACAATATCCTAGTCATCTTTGCATATTTAATACTATTTCATAATCATCCTAAGAACCCAACTCTGAACAATTTTATATATATTCTTACTAGATGTTTTTGTTGTTTGTATACCACAAAGAGAATGTGCCTATTTAAACATTGTTTGAAGACATACCTGGGACATATTTGGCATCAATTGATAATTTGTTTATTTTATTTATTTCCTGATATCTATTGAGTGCTCAATATTATCCCTATGTAGATTTCATATACATGGTTCAATGTGACAGTATAATCAATATTTGAGAAATGAATACATTAAACCTTGAGGAGATTGCCTTTCATTTATATACAAGGAAACCTAAGCAATTATTTAAATTTACACAGTTTGCAGTAGCAGAATAAAGACTTAGACTTGCATTTGCCTAACTTCAAACCTATGCCTTTTCAACACTGTTATAAGAGAAGTAGAGGTTGTTCGTCCATAATGAGATAATTAGAAGGCTACTGAATTAAAGCCTCAAAGTGGTCAAGTTTAACATTTGGAGTCAGTAGAATGGAAAGAAAATGAGTTTGCATCATAAAAAGTTCATGGAGACACAGTACTTCTAAATATAATATATCTTTTCATGAAACTCTTCACAATCAGATATGTTTGTTACATAAGAAATGTCTATTAAGAAATCTATGTATCTATCTATATATCTATGTATCTGTGTATCTGTCTATCTGAAATTGCACTAGATATATATCCTCAGATAAATGATGTACTTAAAACAGTGTAGCTACAATCTAGTCCTTCTTGATAGCCATAATGAACTAATTTGGGTATTTCTCAACCAATTCTAAGGAAGTTCAGTAAAATCTGAGGTCGTATTATAATACAGAGGTTAAAATATCATCCTCTTGGATTGGATCACCTGAGTTCAAGCTCTGTTTCATTATTTGCAAGTTATTTGAGCAAGTAATTTAATCTCTCTAACTTAGGTTTCCTTACTGAACAATGGGCTGTCTAATGGTAATTTTTGTGAGAATAAAAGTGATCTAGTAAAAACCACTATCGAGAACATAGGATGAACTCAATATATTTTAGATGTTATGAACAAAAGAAGCTTCAAATTCTTAAAGTTTCTAGTCATATTCTGGAAATTTTATTTTATTTTATTATTATTATTTTTAACATCTTTATTGGAGTATAATTGCTTTACAATGGTGTGTTAGTTTCTGCTGTATAACAAAGTGAATCAGTTATACATATACATATGTTCCCATATCTCTTCCCTCTTGCATCTCCCTCCCTCCCACCCTCCCTATCCCACCCCTCTAGGTGGTCACATAGCACCGAGCTAATCTTCCTGTGCTATGCAGTTGCTTCCCACTAGCTATCTATTTTAAGTTTGGTAGTGTATATATGTCCATGCCACTCTCTCACTTTGTCATAGCTTACCTTTCCCATTCCCCATATTTTCAAGTCCATTCTCTAGTAGGTCTGTGTCTTTATTCCCGTCTTGCCACTAGAATCTTCACGAACTTTTTTTTTTTTTCCTTAGATTCCATATATACGTGTTAGCACACTATATTTGTTTTTCTCTTTCTGACTTACTTCACTCTGTATGACAGACTCTAACTCCATCCACCTCACTACAAATAACTCCATTTCGTTTCTTTTTATGGCTGAGTAATATTCCATTGTATATATGTGCCACATCTTCTTTATCCATTCATCTGATGATGGACACTTAGGTTGCTTCCATGTCCTGGCTATTGTAAATAGAGCTGCAATGAACATTCTGGTACATGACCCTTTTTGAATTATAGTTTTCTCAGGGTATATGCCCAGTAGTGGGATTGCTGAGTCATATGGTAGTTCTATTTTTAGTTTTTTAAGGAACCTCCATACTGTTCTCCATAGTGGCTGTATCAATTTACATTCCCACCAACAGTGCAAGAGTGTTCCCTTTTCTCCACACCCTCTCCAGCATTTATTGTTTCTAGATTTTTTGATGATGGTCATTCTGACCAGTGTGAGATGATATCTCATTGTAGTTTTGATTTGCATTTCTCTAATGATTAATGATGTTGAGCATTCTTTCATGTGTCTGTTGGCAATCTGTATATCTTCTTTGGAGAACTGTCTATTTAGGTCTTCTGCCCATTTTTGGATTGGGTTGTTTGTTTTTTTGTTATTGAGCTGCATGAGTTGCTTGTAAATCTTGGAGATTAATCCTTTGTCAGTTGCTTCATTTGCAAATATTTTCTCCCATTCTGAGGGTTGTCTTTTGGTCTTATTTATGGTTTCCTTTGCTGTGCAAAAGCTTGTAAGTTTCATTAGGTCCCATTTGTTTATTTTTGTTTTTATTTCCATTTCTCTAGGAGCTGGGTCAAAAAGGATCTTGCTGTGATTTATGTCATAGAGTGTTCTGCCTATGTTTTCCTCTAAGAGTTTGATAGTGTCTGGCCTTACATTTAGGTCTTTCATCCATTTTGAGTTTATTTTTGTGTATGGTGTTAGGGAGTGTTCTAATTTCATACTTTTACATGAACCTGTCCAGTTTTCCCAGCACCACTTATTGAAGAGGCTGTCTTTTCTCCACTGTATATGCTTGCCTCCTTTACCAAAGATAAGGTGACCATATGTGCGTGCGTTTATCTCTGGGCTTTCTATCCTGTTCCACTGATCTATATTTCTGTTTTTGTGCCAGTACCATACTGTCTTGATTACTGTAGCTTTGTAGTATAGTCTGAAGTCAGGGAGCCTGATTCTAAAGATTGCTTTGGCTATTTGGGGTCTTCTGTGTTTCCATACAAATTGTGAAATTTTTTGTTCTAGTTCTGTGAAAAATGCCAGTGCTACTTTGATAGGGATTGCATTGAATCTGTAGATTGCTTTGGGTAGTAGAGTCATTTTCACAATGTTAGTTCTTCCAATCCAAGAACATCGTATATCTCTCCATCTATTTGTGTCATCTTTTATTTCTTTCACCAGTGTCTTATAATTTTCTGCATACAGGACTTTGGTCTCCTTAGGTAGGTTTATTCCTAGATATTTCATTCTTTTTGTTACAATGGTAAATGGGAGTGTTTTCTTAATTTCACTTTCAGATTATTCATCATTAGTGTATAGGAATGCAAGATATTTCTGTGCATTAATTTTGTATCCTGTTACTTTACCAAATTCATTGATTAGCTCTAGTAGTTTTCTGGTAGCATATTTAGGGTTCTCTATGCATAGTATCATGTCATCTGCAAACAGTGATAGCTTTACTTCTTCTTTTGTGATTTGGATTCCTTTTATTTCTTTTTCTTTTCTGATTGTTGTGGCTAAAACTTCCAGAACTATGAGGAATAATAGTGGTGAGAGTGGGCAACCTTGTCTTGTTCCTGATTTTAGTGGAAATGGTTTCAGTTTTTCACCATTGAGGACAATGTTGGCTGTGGGTTTGTCATATATGGCCTTTATTATGTTGAGAAAAGTTCCCTCTACACCTACTTTCTGCAGGGCTTTTATCATAAATGGGTGTTGAATTTTGTCAAAGGCTTTCTCTGCATCTATTGAGATGATCATATGGTTTTTCTCCTTCAATTTGTTAATATGGTGTATCACGTTCATTGATTTGCATATATTGAAGAATCCTTGCATTCCTGGAATAAACCCCACTTGAACATGGTGCATAATCCTTTTAATGTGCTGTTGGATTCTGTTTGCTAGTATTTTATTGAAGATTTTTGCATCTATGTTCATCAGTGATATTGGCCTGTAGTTTTTTTTCTTTGTGACATCTCTGTCTGGTTTTGGTATCAGGGTGATGGTGGCCTCGTAGAATGAGTTGGGGAGTGTTCCTCCCTCTGCAATATTTTGGAAGAGTTTGAGAAGGATAGGTGTTAGCTCTTCTCTAAATGCTTGATAGAATTCGCCTGTGAAGCCATCTGGTCCTGGGCTTTTGTTTGTTGGAAGATTTTTAATCACAGTTTCAATTTCAGTGCTTGTGATTGGTCTGTTCATATTTTCTATTTCTTCCTGGTTCAGTCTCGGAAGGTTGTACATTTCTAAAAATTTGTCCATTTCTTCCAGGTTGTCCATTTTATTGACATAGAGTTGCTTGTAGTAATCTCTCATGATCATTTGTATTTCTGCAGTGTCAGTTTTTACTACTTTTTCATTTCTAATTCTATTGATTTGAGCCTTCTCCCTTTTTTTCTTGATGAGTCTGGCTAATGGCTTATCAATTTTGTTTATCTTCTCAAAGAAGCAGCTTATAGTTTTATTGGTCTTTGCTGTCATTTCCTTCATTTCTTTTTCATTTATTTCTGATCTGATTTTTATGATTTCTTTCCTTCTGCTAACTTTGGGGTATTTTTGCTCTTCTTTCTCTAATTGCTTTAGGTGCAAGGTTAGGTTGTTTATTCGAGATGTTTCCTGTTTCTTGATGTAGGCTTGTATTGCTATAAACTTCCCTCTTAGAACTGCTTTTGCTGCATCCCATAGGTTTTGGGTCGTCGTGTCTCCATTGTCATTTGTTTCTAGGTATTTTTTGATTTCCCCTTTGGTTTCTTCAGTGATCACTTCGTTATTAAGTAGTGTATTGTGTAGCCTCCATGTGTTTGTATTTTTTACAGACCTTTTCCTGTAACTGATATCTAGTCTCATAGCGTTGTGGTCGGAAAAGATACTTGATACAATTTCAATTTTCTTATATTTACCAAGGCTTGATTTGTGACCCAAGATATGCTCTATCCTGGAGAATGTTCCATGAGCACTTGAGAAAAATGTGTATTCTGTTGTTTTGGGGTGGAATGACCTATAAATATCAATTAAGTCCATCTTGTTTAATGTATCATTTAAAGCTTGTGTTTCCTTATTTATTTTCATTTTGGATGATCTGTCCATTGGTGAATGTGGGGTGTTAAAATCCCCTACTATGATTTTGTTATTGTTGATTTCCCCTTTTATGGCTGTTAGTATTTGCCTTATGTATTGAGGTGCTCCTATGTTGGGTTCATAAATATTTACAATTGTTAAAACTTCTTCTTGGATCGATCCCTTGATCATTATGTAGTGCCCTTCTTTGTCTCTTGTAATAATCTTTATTTTAAAGTCTATTTTGTGTGATATGAGAATTGCTACTCCAGCTTTCTTTTGATTTCCATTTGCATGGAATATCTTTTTCCATCCCCTCACTTTCAGTTTGTATGTCTCCCTAGGTCTGAAGTGGGTCTCTTGTAAACAACATATATATGGGTCTTGTTTTTGTATCCATTCAGCCATTCTGTGTCTTTTGGTGGGAGCATTTAATCCATTTATATTTAAGGTACTTATCAATATGTATGTTCCTATTCCCATTTTCTTTAATGTTTTGGGTTTGTTATTGTAGGTGTTTTCCTTCTCTTGTGTTTCTTGCCTAGAGAAGTTCCTTTAGCATTTGTTGTAAAGTTGCTTTGGTGGTGCTGAACTCTCAGCTTTTGCTTGTCTGTAAAGGTTTTAATTTCTCCATCAAATCTGAATGAGATCCTTGCTGGGTAGAGTAATCTTGGTTGTAGATTTTTCTCCTTTATCACTTTAAATATGTCCTGCCACTCCCTTCTGGCTTGTAGAGTTTCTGCTGAAAGATCAGCTGTTAACCTTATGGGGATTCCCTTGTGTGTTATTTGTTGTTTTTCCCTTGCTGCTTTTAATATGTTTTCTATATATTTAATTTTTGATAGTTTGATTAATATATGTCTTGGCGTGTTTCTCCTTGGATTTATCCTGTATGGGACTCTCTGTGCTTCCAGGACTTGATTAAGTATTTCCTTTCCCATATTAGGGAAATTCTCACCTATAATCTCTTCAAATATTTTCTCAGTCCCTCTCTTTTACTCTTCTTCTTCTGGGACCCCTATATTCGAATGTTGGTGTGTTTAATGTTGTCCCAGAGGTCTCTGAGACTGTCCTCAGTTCTTTTCATTCTTTTTTCTTTATTCTGCTCTGCAGTAGTTATTTCCACTATTTTATCTTCCAGGTCACTTATCCGTTCTTCTGCCTCAGTTATTCTGCTATTGATCCCTTCTAGAGTATTTTTAATTTCATTTATTGTGTTGTTCATTGTTGCTTGTTTCCTCTTTAGTTCTTCTAGGTCCTTGTTAAATGTTTCTTGCATTTTGTCTATTCTATTTCCAAGATTTTGGGTCATCTTTACTCTCATTATTCTGAATTTTTTTTCAGGTAGACTGCCTATTTCCTCTTCATTTGTTAGGTCTGGTGTGTTTTTACCTTGCTCCTTCATCTGCTGTGTGTTTTTCTCTCTTCTCATTTTGCTTATCTTACTCTGTTTGGAGTCTCCTTTTTGCAGGCTGTAGATTTGTAGTTCCCATTGTTCTTGGTGTCTGTCCCCAGTGGCTAAGGTTGGTTCAGTGGGTTGTGTAGGCTTCCTGGTGGAGGGGACTAGTGCCTGTGTTCTGGTGGATGAGGCTGGATCTTTTCTTTCTGGTGGGCAGGTCCACGTCTGGTGGTGTGTTTTGGGGTGTTTGTGGCCTTATTATGATTTTAGGCAGCCTCTCTGCTAATGGATGGGCTTGTGTTCCTGTCTTGCTAGTTGTTTGGCATAGGGTGTCCAGCACTGTAGCTTGCTGGTCGTTGAGTGAAGCTGGGTCTTGGTGTTGAGATGGAGATCTCTGGGAGATTTTTGCCGTTTGGTATTATGTGGAGCTGGGAGGTCTCTTGTGGACCAGTGTCCTGAAGTTGGCTCTCCCACCTCGTAGGCACAGCCCTGATGCCTAGCTGGATCACCAAGAGTCTTTCATCCACACGGCTCAGAATAAAAAGGAGAAAAAATAGAAAGAAAGAAAGAAAGTGGATAAAATAAAATACAATCAAGTAATATAAAATAAAATAAAGTTATTAGGAAAAAAATTTTTTTAAAGTTCAAAAAAAAAAAAACAAAAGAACCCAAAATGGATGGACAGAACCCTAGGACAAATGGTGAAAACAAAGCTCTACAGACAAAATCTCATGCAGAAGCATACACACACACACTCACAAAAAGAGGAAAAGGGGAAAAAATAATATATCTTGCTCCCAAAATCCACTTCCTCAATTTGGGATGATTCAATGTCTATTCAGGTATCCCAAAGATGCACGTACATCACGTTGATTGTGGAGATTTAAACCGCTGCTTCTGAGGGTGCTGGGAGAGATTTCCATTCTCTTCTTTGTTCACACAGCTCCTGGGGTTCAGCTTTGGATTTGGCCCCGCCTCTGCGTGTTGGTCACCTGAGGGTGTCTGTTCTTCCTTCAGACAGGACGGGGTTAAAGGAGCAGCTACTTTGGGGGCTCTGGTTCACTCAGGCTGGGGGGAGGGAGGGGTACGGATGCGGGGCAAGCCTGCAGCAGCAGAGGCCGGCATGACGTTGCGCCAGCCTGATGTGCGCCCTGCGTTCTCCGGGGGAAGTTGTCCCTGGGTCACAGGACCCTGGCAGTGGCAGGGTGCACATGCTCCCGGGAGGGGAGGTGTGGATAGTGACCTGCACTTGCATACAAGCTCCTTGGTGGCAGCAGCAGCAGCCTTAGCGTCTCATGCCCACCTCTGGGGTCCGCGCTGATAGCCACAGCGCGTGCACGTCTGTGGAGCTCCTTTAAGCGGTGCTCTTAATCCCCTCTACTCACGCACCAGGAAACAAAGAGGCAAGAAAAAGTCTTTTGCCTCTTCAGCAGGTCCAGACCTTTTCGCGGACTCCCTCCCAGCTAGCCCTGGTGCACTAACCCCTTCAGGCTGTGTTCATGCCGCCAGCCCCAGTCCTCTCCCTGCGATCCGACCTCGGAAGCCCAAGCCTCAGCTCCCAGCCCTGCCCGCCCCGGCGGGGGAGCAGACAAGCCTCTCGGGCTGGTGAGTCCTGGTCGGCATGCATCCTCCGTGCGGGAATCTCTCCACTTTGCCCTCCGCACCCCTGTGGCTGTGCTCTCCTCCGTGGCTCCGAAGCTTCCCCCCTCTGCCACCCACAGTCTCCGCCCAAGAAGGGGGTTCCTAGTGTGTGGAAACCTTTCCTCCTTCACAGCTCCCTCCCACTGGTGCAGGTCCCGTCCCTATTCTTTTGTCTCTGTTATTTCTTTTTTCTTTTGCCCTACCCAGGTACGTGGGGAGTTTCTTGCCTTTTGGGAGGTCTGACGTCTTCTGCCAGCGTTCAGTGGGTGTTCTATAGGAGCAGTTCCACGTGTATATGTATTTCTGATGTATGTGTGGGGAGGAAGGTGATCTCCGCATCTTAATCTTCTGCCATCTTCTCCTCTCTCCTTCCTGGAAATTTAAAACAATTTAACCAAAAGAGAGTTGGGATATATTCTAATTACTAAATTATTCCAAATCACCTGAAATAGTCATAATAAATATAGTTGAGTCACAAATGTGGATAGATAAAAATTAAGTACAGTGGTGGAAGATCTTGATACTCTTTACAGTTAAATCATGTAGCTTGAATAGGAGCAGCCCGTGGAAGAGAATATGGAAGATGAAAGCTTCTTTTCTGTGCCAGTAAAACCCTCACTCTATGTAGGTCTCAGAGGGCTAATGTAATTCATGTGCATTTTCTATATGTCCGCTTGTCTGCCAAGGACATTCTCAGTCAACGTTTCGGTGTGGAAGGAAAATTTCAACATCAATTAAGCATAGACCTTCTTAAGTTACATGCCTTATTATTCGGAATTTCCTCTGCAAAACTACTAAAATATTACAGCTTTAATAGAGTCCCTACTTGGTCCTTTGTTCCTTTTAAAATCTCTAGAATTCTTTGATATCAGCTAATTTTTTTTTAAATAGTTTTTTTAAGGAAGAAATGAATTATTCATAAAATAATTGTTTTTTAGTTTAATTACCTGTAATACTGAAAATGCATTTTAATGTGTAATTATATTTTTCCAACATAATTACTAAGTATAATGACAATGTATAATTCTTTATGAGATTGCATGAAGAAAATTGAACTTCTCATGCATAATATTATAATAGTTAAACTATTTTATTCCAAAGAATTATTACAATTTGTTGTTTTAAATAGACCACCTGATCATTTCACAGATGGAAAAAAATGATTTTCTGTTTAGGGTGAATGAGCTAGCACTTTGAAAAGGAAAATTTTAGAAATTTCATTATCATGGTGTTCTTCAAACTCATGAGTTTTTATTGATACTATAAGACACTGTGATATGATTTACACAGAGCAAAATTTGGTTTACATTGAAAGACATGATATAAAATGTTTTGGTGAAGTAAAACTTCCCTGTACAAATCGACTACACTAAATGAAAATAAAATAACATTAAATTACATTCTTCCAGGACCAAAGTACATGTTGGTGTTACATAAAGACTTTGAGAAAATGGTATCTCCTGTTTTTGGTCATTAAATCTTCTTCACTAAGTGATTGTTTTCGTAAATTCAACTATACCAAATTATGCAAAACCTTCCAGCCCTATTTTATGGGTAGTTAACAAACCAGGAAATCTGAGCCATTCTAATTCTAATATTGGTGAGGTTTATAAATAAGAAATAGTTACTCTTCCCCTAAAAATCAAAAGAACATCATCTCAACAGTAATCCCAAATTCATATTTTCCATGTAACACAGTTCAACTGTGTCTAAAGATGAACTGCCTTGGATTGTTTCATCTCATTTTTTCTACATAATAAAAGTACAAATTCGAATTTATCTCAAAAGATAATTTTGGTTTAATAAACATCTTGATAATATCAACTTTTGCACACATGTGCCAGAGAACTACTAAATTATTTGTCAGGGACACTGTCCACAATTACAACAAAAATGCAGTTTTCTGGGGTTTTGGGGAGTTTTGCTTGTTTTCAAGAAAAAAAAAACAGTTCATTTCAGATGTATTAGGAGTACACAGTTAAAAGTAGGTAGGTATAAAATGCTTGGAAGGAATCTAAATCACATCATGCATGAAAAGCACAGAACACAGAAATAATGTAAGAACATCAATTTTCTCTTCTTTTAGCCAAATCTATTTCCAGATTTATCTAAATGCCAAACTTGAACATTTGAGATGATTGGGCATAGTTTTATTTAGATCTTTGATTTTGGGTTCAGTTCTTTTTGTTAGCATGCAACAACAAAATATCTCATAGACAATGGATATTGGTTTGTGGAAAACAGTAGCAATACTACTGAAATTTCTCTTCAAGAGAGGGCTTTTGTTGGTTATTTGGATTTATTTAAAATAATATACAAACAGTGTTGAGAAACTGAACGAAATTCCATGAAGGACTGATTGGAGATTGCACCCATAGAATTAAGAAATTGGCACAAAATAATTCAGAAAGTTGTTAAATATATTAAATTCAAAAGCTGCTATTAGAGCAAAGTATTCTCATAAATAAACAAATAAAATACCTGTATATTTGAGGTGAAATTAATATCAATCACTGGAAAGATATGGTGATTACAGTGGCCAGCACTGAAAAAGAAAAAGAGAAAACTTACATAAATTATTCTTTCTCTGGAAAAAAAAAAAGATTTGCAGAGAGTTTTTTTTAATCAACAAATTAACCATTAATCAGGCTTATATTTCACGAGTATTTGTTTTTCTTTTTACTATGGTCATTTGAAAACCTATAGCTAAATATAACATCACAGAATATTATAATTTGGTAATACTGTAGCTAATGTGTAGATAACTGAACAAGTTAATCTGTATTTAATATATATCTATGAACTCAAATTACCTAGTTCCATTGGCTACCCAGTGGTGAAGATAATTGGGTAAATACAAAGTTGAGATTGTGTTTAGCCTCTATAAAATGTGATTGTGTCACATCAGACATTTAAGAAGTGTGTCAGGGAAAGAACTCCCTGGAAGTATGCCTGGGGATAGATTAGAAGGGATCAAGGTTAATGGAGTAGTTAGAAATGATGCTTACACGAGATGCAGGTTGCAAATGAAAGGAATATATAAGAGAAAGATTTTGTTAAGAAGTAGATGGGAAAAAAAGACTTCAGACAAGGAACTGAAGTTTCAAATTTTTATAAAATGTAAGAAGCAAGGAAGAGAGTATTTAATAATGTACCTACAGAATTAAAAAAATGATTGTTCCTTCTGTGTACATTCAAATGTCATTAGCGTTTTCCAAACTAAGAATGTGAAATGAAGTATTTGGGAATTAATATAATTTGTATTAAAAATCGTGCTTCAAAATTAGTTGCTTTTCAAAAATTCAATATGCTGTACACTGGCTAAATTTGAGTTTGTCTCTACTTACACATATAACCACTGACTCATCCTTACCATACACCCTTCTATCACTTCATATGTTACAAAGTAGCAGTGGTCTTTTCAATGGGCTACTTGAAATCTAACATATTTGGGGAACGTGCTAATAATAGTTTGCCTGAGTAGCCATTAAGCTTATAAATATATTTTAATTAAAACACAATTGATAAAAATGTGATATATGACTCAAAGAACTATTAATAATAGTATTGAAAACTTGAGAATATATTAGTGACATATATACACTAATATGTATAAAATAGATAACTAATAAGCACCACAATTTCTAAGCATGGCTTGGATAGCTGAGAGATTACTTTTCATTTCAAATATGGAAGTTAATGTTTTAATAGAACAAAAGAAAACAAAAGCTTTATATAGTTCTAGAATATAGAGAAAATGATCAAAATGATCTCTTTTTTTCTTTTTCTTTATGGATTTAATTGCAATTGAATTGCTTTGTTTTTGCTTTTGAGTTTTCTTTTGTTTCTGGACAGAACAATCTTATATGTTACAATAAAGTTTGCAATGGAAAGCTTGTCCTGCACACCCACATGTTCACAAAGCAGTGTCCCTCTGATAGCACTATACTTTCTGCTCTTCTTGCTACTAAAGACCTGTCAAAAGTGTCAACACCTTGGCACAATTCTTGAATCAGGCCCCCATGGCAAATTAAAAGTCCTCAATAGTGAATGAGACTAAGAACATGGACATTAATATTTTGTAGCTAGGGAGACCCAGGGAAGGGTTTAACTCTCTGGTGCCTTATGAGTGTTAAGTTGGAGTCTTCTTCACCCAATATGCTTCCTGCTTCCTGACTGGGTCTTGGTTAGGCCTGCTGTTCAACCGAGACACTCTGGGAAGCCAGCCTGGCCAGTTCCACTCTGTATAGTTGAGCGTTTGTCACTAAGTAAAAAATTTGACTAACAGATATGAATAGTTTGCCTGAATTTCTAGTGTTTCTGATTTCGACCTTAGTTTTCTATCAATAGAGGAGCCGAGCCCTAAACTGCAAAAACTTTGAGTGAAGACATGTTCTCACTGCATTATTTCTTCCAAGCCGTTTTCCCCGAAGCCCGAACCAGTTTCTAATGTAATGCTAAGGACTTCGGTTATTCTTTACCCAGAATGTTGATTTACCCATAATGAAGAGAATGGCAACTTTATATAAACTTTGGGGCTTTCATAATGGTGGTGATGAATCTTTGTGAACTTCACAGAAATGAATGGATTTTGTTTTCCCAGGAAGAGAAGACCAGACTGTTTTAACACAGGATCCCATGTATTTGCTGTGCACAGGACAGTTACAGGAAGAAGAAAAACTGGATTTGCTTGTTCACATCTAGATTTTTGATGCAACAGTAGTTTTTATGAACTAGAAACATGATGAAAGAAGGTTTCTATTTTCCATTCATTTAGCTCTATATTTAGGAAGACAATAAATAAGTTTCATGATTTTTCATATTCACCGAATACCTTTAAGAGCCTGTAATTAACACCACTTTTGTTTACAAAGAAGTCAGGGATTTTACTGTTCGTTCCTGTCTAAGAGTTTTAAATTAACATACGCTAAGCATTTCATTAAGTAGAATAATACTATAATAAGTTTGAATGAGCAAACATTTATTTTGAGAGTTCTTGGACTTTTTATGTCTCTGACTACTGATTTTCCTTCCTTCACCTACTCAAGTCTGTCTCCCTACCATTCTCTATGAGAAGCATTCTACCATTTATCATAACAGATCTTTCTAGACTGCTACTGTATTGTAGAAGTCAGAAAAAAACAACAAAAAAAGAGAGGGAGACCTATGTAGATAAGGGAGGAAATGGGGAAATACAAAAGAAATAAAGCATTGGGGCTACAGCTAGGTGAAATATATTGAGGAACATTTTTTTTTTTAAGAAAGAAAAATGAAAGAAAAAGTTGGGACGGCAAAGTATACAAAGAGGTGTCATCCTGAACTCTATAGCCTCTCCACACTGTATGCTGTTTAAGTAACACAAAGAAATGTTAACATTTCTCGAACTGCTGGATTATGTTTTGACAAAAAAAAAAAATTACTCTAGGGTTAGATTAGGTGAATTATAGCTTTAAAATATTTAAATGATTCTTAGGTAAGCATGCGACAAATTAACATGTGCATTTATTTCTTTGATTTCTCAAAATCCCATTCAATGACATTAAATACATTTTTTAAAACAGTATTAACCTACAGGGATGAGGTGATGGGGAGAAGAGAAAACAGAGACGACATAGCATGCTGTGGAGGAAGAAATGATTCTGGGAATACAAGTTTTGGAGGATTATGATGAGTTGGATTTTGTAAATTCACTATCAATTGTTAATGTATTTCATCATTCCCAACTGTGTACAAAGAAGATTTTCAAAAGTAAGCTAAATTATGTTTTTAAAATTAGTCAAAAGGAAAATAATAGTGTAATAGCAGGTCAACTCAGAAGTGACGTGAATAAATAAAATGAGCATAAAAAGTGCTGCAGTAAAGTTTTGTACACTTGTTATAAATATGCCAAAATACGATTTTCAGAATTGCAACATTGATAAGGTTATAAAAACTTGTTCAGAGAAACAAACCAAATAAAAATGAATTAAAAAAAAATAGAAAACATAAACATAGAAAATATTTTCCAGATAGTGAGGGCTTCTTTACTTCATTACATATTATAGCAAATTTCCAAATATTTTTTTCCACTAATGAAATTGATTTCCTTAATATCTACTTTATCTTATAGGTGTGGAAATTCTTTACATTTTTTTATTATGAAAAATACAAATAATGACTGGTTTTGTTTATTTTATATACTTTTGCATAAGCATAGTCATTTTCTCATTCTTCATCATTTTTATATTACCATACAGAAAAAAAAATTATAACAGAAACATCAGTAGATTTTAAATTGTTGAACAATGTTAATGATTTTTTTGAGCAATGCAGAGTATAAGTATGACTTGATCAAACAACTAAATACAAAATGTTTAAGTTTTGCTGAAGTCTCCTACCAAATCACCTAGGAGATTTAAACAAAAACTTCAAATATTTCTGGGATTTTATGAGAAAGTCAGTAACTACATTTTAAAAGATTATTTACTACTATGGCAATTTCAATTTAAAGGAATTATCACGTATTTGTTTAAAGAAAATTAAATTCCCTACACTTTTCAAGTGATAAAGAAAAGTAGTAAAAAAGAATGTTTAAACTCATGCAAACTCCAACTGCCTAGAAGTAAGCACAATAGAAAACAAAGATAGATTCTAACAAGTTCTATGCATTTTTAAACATGAAAATTGAGGTCATACTTAAAATGCTATTCTAATAAATAATTTTACTGTAATTTAACAAAAGATAAATAACATTTTTTTTCAAATAATATTAATTGCTAAATTACATTCCTAAATTTAAGAAGTATTACCTAAACACACATGCACACACACACACACACACAGAATTTGGTATGTTATATCCGTAAACCTTTACAGGAACACCAGTAGGGTGTATATTTAGCTCTTTTTTTCACCTCCACCCATTTATATTCATTATGCTTATTTTTGTTTTTATTGTTTTCAGTGTTCTTTTGTGCTTTCCTCTGTCCTATATACCATGTCTCTAAAGTGTTTCAGGAATATTTACTCTATTCTGTAATCACTTCTCTAATATATTTTCAGACATGATTACCTATTCTGCTTAATAAAATAAGCATATCTGTAATGTGCTGATTTTTTTTTTTTTGTATTTATTCCTTTTCCCTGAGGTTAGCTTCTGAGTCTCCTCTATTTCTATCTAATACTTGAAACCATGTATCTTTTTCTGTGTGTACTTTAAAAAAAAAAAAAAAAAACAAAACTATGTTGACTATAATTTACTTGAGAATTATTTATCTGAGATGATCCCATATTTCCTCGAGTAATTATTTTCCTGCTATGTGTTCTAGCTGTCTTCTTTTTGTGTTCACTTCCTCCTTTTCCCCCGCATTTATTCATAATTCCCATGAATTGCTTTGTTGAATAGTGTTTATGAGTGGAAGACTACCATATAGATTTTGACAAGTGAGCTGGAGCCATCAGCATTTCTAATTTGTGTCTGTTGTCTCTACATCTACCTTAGAGTGTGTGTATATATATACATACATATGTATGCATACATATAACATGTATACATACATAGTTGTCACCTCAGTTTTTCAAACAACTTACATTCCTCCTTGGCCATTGACCTTCTTATAATCACTGTATTCTTCCCTCCCCCACATCCAGCAATATCCCAGAGTAGAGAAACTACAGTAAAGAATTACAACTACAATGAGGTATCACCTCACACCAGTCAGAATGACCATCATCAAAAAAATCTACAAATAGCAAATGCTGGAGAAGGTGTAGAGAAAAGAGAACCCTCATGCATTGTTCGTGGGAATTTAAGTTGATACAGCCACTATGGAGAACAATGTGGAGATTCCTTAAAAAACTAAAAATAGAACTACCATATGACCCAGCAGTCACACTACTGGGCATATACCCTGAGAAAACCATAATTCAAAAAGACCCATGCACCCCAGTGTTCATTGCAACACTATTTACAATAGCCAGGACATGGAAGCAACCGAAATGTCCATCAACAGAGGAATGGATAAAGAAGATGTGGTATATATATACAATGGAATATTACTCAGCCATAAAAAGGAAAGAAGTTGAGTCATTTGTTGAGATGTGGATGGATCTAGAGACTGTCATAGAGAGTGAAGTAAGTCAGAAAGAGAAAAACAAATATCATATATTAACATGTATATGTGGAATCTGAAAAAAATTGGTATAGATGATCTTATTTACAAAGCAGAAATAGAGACACAGACATAGAGAACAAACATATGAATACCAAGGGGTAAGGGGGGTGGAATGAATTGGAAGATTGGGATTGACAGCTATACACTACTGATGCTATGTATAAAATAGATAACTAATGAGAAACTACTTTAAAGCACAGGGAACACTACTTAGTGCTCTGTGGTGACCTAAATGAGAAGGAAATCCAAAAAAGAGGGGATCTATGTATACGTATAGCTGATTCACTTTGCTGTACAGTATAAACTGACACAGTAATGTAAAGCAACTATACTCCAATTCAAAAAGAAAATACAGCCTACTAACTCAGCCTAAAAAAAAAAAAAAAAAAAAAAAAAGACTGGACCATTTACTTACAATCTGGAGAAATATTTGCTGGTCTTTAATCGTCTCTCTCACTTGGTGCAGGCTTCACAGGTTTGGAAGGTATGTTTTATAATCTTGACTATATTTTTGTTTAATATGAAGTTTTTCTTGTATTATTCATTGGTTTGTTTAAAGAAGAAAAGTAGATTTTAACAGAGGGGCTTCCCTGGTGGCGCAGTGGTTGAGAATCTGCCTGCCAATGCAGGGGACGTGGGTTCGAGCCCTGGTCTGGGAAGATCCCACATGCCACGTAGCAACTCGGCCCATGAGCCACAATTACTGAGCCTGTGCGTCTGGAACCTGTGCTCCACAACAAGAGAGCCCACGATAGTGAGAGGCCCGTGCACCGCGATGACGAGTGGCCCCCACTTGCCACAACTAGAGAAAGACCTCGCACAGAAACGAAGACCCAACACAGTCATACATACATACATACATACATAAAAAAAAAAAGAATGTAAGCAGACAAGAATCTCATTAAAATATTAAAAAAATAAAAGCCTATATGAAAAGATTTCCCAGCAATTAAATTAATTCAGAAATTCTATAGATATTTTAATTTGGGCATGTAGAAATCACATACTATTAAAACAATCTTCTCTAAGAAAAGACTTAATGACAGAGATATTAATAGTGCATAATTCAAAAAACCTATTGCTCTTCTTATTCTTTTAGCCATCTTAGAATAATTTCCTTCTTTTCTGAGACAAGTACTAATTAACTATATCTATTTGCCATGAAACAAACTAACTGCTGTGTAAGTCACAAAAATGAATGAAGCAGAGATCCTAAACTCTAGGGATTTAAAATGTCCTTGTAGGGAAATTATTGGTATGCATATGTCTATGGAGGAAATGTTAGGTTTTTAGCTTAAGAAAAAATGAAGAACATTTATCACAAATCGTTTTGCTTATGGCTTTAGCTTAAGGAAAAGAGAGAACTTATATCACAAATAGTGTCACTAGTGACATAGGCAGATATAAAACAGAGTAAATCAGGATAGAATGGTAACTTGAAAAAACAGTAAAGACACAACAATAAGATATTTATATGTACTAGAAACATATAAGTGTGGTAAGACCCAGTACCTACTAGAAGGGTGTCATATAAGAGGAAATCAGACCAATAGAACCACAGTGAGATGAGTGCGCAAGAATGTGAACTCGACACATGAGTGACAGGGTGTAAGGAGATTTGGAGGGATCCCCAGGATAGTTACATTGCAAGATAAGTAAAATTAAGAACACTTACTGGTAACTGGAAGTAATAGCCAGACGTCCATCACAATTATTCAATCAAAAAACATGTGGAACCTGCATAAAAATGGACTCCAATAAGTGTTTCAACATTATGTCAAATTTCAAAAGATATTTGTCAACCACTCTAAAGAAAATAAAGAGAACCAGAAACCTCTCAAAAATAAAGAAATTTAATTTATAAATTACTACAATGTTTCTTAAAATTCTTCCTCTTGCTCTCTCAGTGCTTAAGATGGATATCCTTTTCACTTTCTCTTGACTCCCCAAACCTTCCTGCAGGTTCCCGTGACCTGTGGATTTTGTCTCTCCCTCCTTGTTTCTTGCTTTCATACACTATCCTTTTCTGCTGTGGGTGCCTCTCTGCAATGGAAATTGTACTTGTTCTAGAAACTCTGGTACTTTGCTTAGTTTATTACCTTTTTTTTTAGTAAAATAAAGTGCAGGACAGACTGCAGCATCAAAGACATCTTAGCAGCTGAAGGAGAAAAGTATTTCAGTGATAGTGGTCCTATCACAAAAGTAAACAGTGTTTCTAAAACTGGTTTCTTGAAACCAGGTTTTCAATGATGGCTTTTTAGTTTGACCAAAATCTTAATATGTGCATACTCTGAATTATTTGATTATCTGTTAACCAAATATTGACCTGTGCTTTCATCCACTATTTTCATTTGTGTTCATTGTTCATGGCTAATTTTCATAGCATAATGAGAAAAGAAGAGAAGTGATCTTAAATGTAACTGATGCTTTCTCACCACCCAGAAGCTAAATGATGCCTCTTCAGGGCCCTCAAATTATTCACAACTGGGAAATATTGGTGTAACCAATTTTCACTATTCATCTGAGTGTTTTTTTAGAAGTTATTAATGATTAGATTCTTGATTTCAATTTTGAATATTAAAAATGCTTAATGTGGGCTTCCCTGGTGGCGCAGTGGTTGAGAGTCTGCCTGCCAATGCGGGGGACACGGGTTCGAGCCCTGGTCTGGGAGGATCCCACGTGCCGCGGAGCGGCTGGGCCCGTGAGCCACAATTACTGAGCCTGCGCGTCTGGAGCCTGTGCTCCACAACAGGAGAGGCCGCGATAATGAGAGGCCCGCGCACCGTGATGAAGAGTGGCCCCCACTTGCCGCAACTGGAGAAAGCCCTCGCACAGAAACGAAGACCCAACACAGCCATAAATAAATAAATAAATAAACCCCCCAAAAAAAAAAATGCTTAATGTCACTTGCATATTTTCTCAATAAATGGGATACATAACGAGGAGAATTAAAGCAGTGTGTGTGCCCATGTATATGTGTAGAACTACCAGTATCCATGTGTGGTAATGCTCAAACTTTCCTTCAAACTGTTCTAAAATTCCTCCAATAATTTGACATTTTCACCTTTTTTATGCTTTTTTTCCCCCCTCATTCCTACTTAAGTTATATTTTTGCTTAAGAGTGGTCTGCTTACTATACACATGGCTTTGCTCTCCTCTTCCTTCCTCTTACCAAGTGTTTTCTACTTGCCTAAAATAACCTTTCTCACTCTTCTCCACCAAAACAAAACAAATCAAAATAAAACCTGCGATTATGTCTATGCTTCTTCTTCCTTTGTTACCATTCAATCTCTATGAAAGATTTTGAATGACATCTGATTTGGATCACAATCACAAATATATAAGAGAACAGGGGACTTCAAGATATGCAAAAACAAAATAAAATAAAAAGGAAAAAAAAAATAGAGCATGGCCTCTTAGCTTATCAAGTATTTGTCTGAAGTTCACTCACATTAATTGATCTCATTCAAAAGGAAACTACTGACTCAGAACTGTATGCACAGTTAAGTTTATTGATTTAAAAAGATTGGTTGTCTGGTTTGTTGCACCTGACAGCAGATTAGAAGGAACTTCCCTGATAGCTTAACGCATTGAGCTATAACAAAAAAGTAAGAGATAAGAGAGGTGGATCACCAATTAGAAATAAATCTGTGTAATGCAAATTAATGTTTGTAAAACTTAAATGTTTTACAAACTCCTGAGAGCATCATTCTATAGACCTTGATACCAAAATAATGTTAATAATGATAATTAAGATATAAACAAAAGGTATTTATAACAATAATGTTAATATCTCATTTAGAAGTATGTAAAAAGCATAATAAATACAGAATTATAAAATCATGTACAGTACTTGGGTAGATCATAATATAACCTAGAGCAGCAACTTCTTCTTTATCATTTCTGACACTTTACCTTTTCTTGAACACTTCACAAGTCAGCTTATTCCATTCTTGGGCAAGTCCAAATTAATAGAAAATTATTCTTCATACTCAATTGAGCCTTGCTTCTCTCTAACAAAATAATTAATCCTAGGTCTTTTTTATAAAACAACGCTGAAAATATGTGCTTTCTTTTCTAAATGACAGCATTTTTAACCCTTAAAATAATTATGTCTGATTTAAGAAGTATATTTCTTTAGTAGAGTTCATCAGTTTCCATAATAATTATTCTAAATATGTGCCTTCAGTTGTTCCTATCACATATTTCCCAGATTTATTTATCATCCTAGTTATCTTCTTTTGCATAAATTCTAGTGTTTAGGATCTCTTTTTAAAATGTAACTTAAACTAATCTCAGTATTACAGATCTCATCGAAAATAGGATTAATAGCTGTTCATCTGATCAATACTGTTGTATAATTGTAAACTTTACCTAGACTCATTTGTTTCACTTAATTTTATCAAGTAATATCATTTTTACTTGTTAACACAATTATTTTTTTATATATTTATATATTTAACAAGACCGACTTTTTTGACAGAGTCTATATTTTATTCATTTTTAAAGTACTTGACATATAGTAGACACTTGAAAATATTGTTTGGGGAATGTGTGAATAAATGAACCATCTAAAAATATGTTAGTTCATTTTAGTAGTTTTATTCCATTATTAATTTTTTAATCCCATCCATGAAATTTTTAATGTAGTTTTCAAATGTTTTGAAGTTAATTCTGTTCTCTCTGATCTTGAAATTGTGAGATTTATTTTTAATCAAAATACAAGTCTACATTTGTTCTTAATTAAATTTTGTGAGATTTCAAAATTATTGAGATTCCATAAAACCCTGATTTGTCATAAGTTTTATAAAGAGGCCTTGCCAGCTAGTATTTTTAGTAGTATACAGATTTCTTCTCCGTTACTGTATTGATTGGTTAAGTAAAACTTGAATATATTTGTTTATCAAATGTATAAATCATCTTCCTAAGTAGATTGAAGGTCTTTAAACGTTGAGAATGAGTTCTCCATTGTATATGTCTTAATCACTGCATAAACATAGGCCACACAGGCTGAATTAAATTCAGTTGTGTGGTTTGCATATTATGTATTTATTTTCAGCAAAAGATTAATCACTTAACATGTATCATACATTTAAGAATACATAATTTATACCTTCAAATAAGATGGATTTTTCAGATACAAGAGGAATATAAAGGATAATAATTTATCCACTAATAGTTATAACTTTGTGGGGTGAAGATTATTTACTGAATTAATCTATGAAGTTTCTATTCAGCTTTATTTCTCAGAGTCTGAGAAAGCCTTGAAATTGCGAAATTATTGCTGCATATTTTCTCTTAAACTAGGGTAGATTTGATAGATATTTTGGTCTAATTTTGAAAGTATATGGGTGAATGAATACATTGCTATTTACAGGTAAGTAAAATTCTGTATTTCACTTTAATAAATATTTATTTCTATGTGAAAGATTTCTCTTCTCTCAACTTGATCCTGCTATGATAATGTGTAAATTGGTTATGCTCCCATTAATGCCTTCCTTCTTAACCAAATCTACATACTTAACTCTGATGGAATGTTATTAATGCAGTGCTTTGAGACTATTAACTAACATCTTAATACCTAACACTTAATGAAACTTTACTTTGAGAGACTATTGTAAATATTTTTTCAGGCTTCAGACATAGAGAAAATAGACTTCAAATTGTCTTTCAAAATACTCCACAGGAAAGTATTCCCTGAGATCACAGGACATTAAAGGTTTCCTGGGAAACTAAACAGTCTCCATACTGATGTGCCTGTGTTGTCTGTTATCCAATGACCTCTCCTTAATGGGGGGAGGAGCTAAGAACAAAGAAGGAAGGAAGAGAACAGCTGGACCAGATAAGAGAGAACTGGAAAAGACAAAGCCATTGACAACAGAATTGGAAACCCTTGAAGCAGTCTGTATCTATTTTCAGGCTAATCTTCATATTCTGTAGAAATCCTTTTCTGTTCCTAACCTAGAAAATAAACAAAATTTCCACCTCCATCCTCAATCTTTTGTCTTCCATCCACTCTTAGAGAAGAGCAGTCATAACAGCTTTTATTCTCCGAGCCATCCACAATCTCCACTCAGTTTTTTGGTTTTTTTTTATGTTGTGATTTTACAGAGTATCATTATTCTGACAATGAAATGACCACCCATCCACGCAATCATGAATACCTGCCATCTGCCAGAGTTCTAAGATCCTAGATACCTATACCTGTATTCATAATTTGACTTTTCAAAATTCACCCATTTGGGAAATAATGTGCATTTAATTAAACAAATGAAAAGTATAAAAATTAATTGAACAAGTACCAAAATGACAAAGACACCATCAGATTATAAATTTTATAAGATGTATAAAATTTTCTATGAGATTTCATATTGAAACATAAAATGCCTATAAAAGAATACATACTTGAACCAGGTATTAGTGTTCAGTTATAATTTCAATTGGAAGAGATTGGAAATAAGGAAAAAGCACTAATTATAAATCAGTTTTACCAGAGCCTAAGTTACATAAAATGGACAATTATAAGATAAAACTAGAAAAGTTGGATTGCAATCACATTATAGCATTTCTTAAATTCTTGGTGGAGGAGTTCGTAGTTAATTCTGCAGGAAATGAGAAAATATAATGAGGAACATTTTCTCAGAAAAATCCCCATAAAACCAGGACCTATTGTTCCACTCACAAAATCACATAAGGATCCCATATCAGGTCTAGGGTGTCAGGGTATTCTCATTATGATTGAGGATTATTATATGGGAAGATATAAGTAATTTGAAAGTAAATATGAAAAGTTTTGTATGTTATTTAAAAGATAGAGGAAATAAAATATAAATAAATATTGATAAAACATATAAAATGGCAGCAGGAAAGGAATTTGACTAAAACAATCCAAAGGTATTATGCAAATTAAATATTTTAAATAGAAACAGAGGTTAGTAATATGTAGGACTAATAAATAACAATATGAAAGTTCTCTTAAGGGGACTGAGTGAAGAAAAGAAAAGTGAGGATGGAGGTTCTGAGGAAGATGGGGATAATCGATTTCCTTTCTCGTGGGCCCTTTCCCTCCAACATCTTTGTGTCAGGAACTCAGGTGAGCTGGGAGAGAGTGAGCAGAGATGTCAGATGTCAGAGTTACCAATTAAAGTAACAAGACAAAAATGAGAGTTGCGCCTTTAATCACTTACTGCCATGGTATAAGCAAGAGACTGAAACAGAAGTAAGCGCCAGTCTGCCTCTTCCCTTTTCTCCGTGGGAAAAGCACACCAGGGGAGGGTCGGGTGGGTCAGCGCGGAAGAGAGGATCCTCTCACTGTTGAGGGAATCCAGGACAAAAGTCTCTGACAGTTTTATGGGTCCTAAGGTGGAAGGAGGGAGATGTGGGAGAGCTAGGAGTGGAAAATTACTGGGTACTGAGCCAGAGGAGGAAAGTATCTTCGTTTTTCCCTGCTCCCCTTCCCCCGCCCCCCCACCACCCATGATAAGGAGGCCCAACAGAGGAGCCTGGAGAGGACTTCTGCTAAAGGCCTCAGATGAAGGGACCTTGCAATGAAGGCTCCTAGTGTAGGAATACAGTATGCGAAAGGCATGACCAGCCTGGGGCCTGAATCCTTGATCAGATCCTCCTAGAAACTAATGTGTTGTTTGTGCACCAAGTCTGCTGTGGGGAGGGCAGTTTCCCCCACGAGGTCCGCCAGTTAAATTCTCTGTAACTGTCTATGATCGAGTCTAAAAAATCACACCTACTGCTTAAAAAATCAATCAGACTGCTTAAAAACTCTTCACTATGTCATGCAATGAGGGAGAGAAAATACTTTGATCAAATTACTCAAGGTTAGGGCACCTCCACGGACTCAAAGTCCTGCTGTCTGCTTTTCGAATGAAACAGCCCAGCTGCCCAATGACTTAAGTTTCCTTCTTTAAACAACCACGTAAACATACACACACACACAACTACACAACATGCCACCCCACACTCTTTCCTCCTGCCATTTCTTCCTCCCAGTTCTCAAAGTACAGAGATTTGAATAGAAATGAGATTTTAATAAAACCACTTTTGTGGGATACATAAGCCTATTTTAAGGTTCTATTGGTTCTTGGTTTTCTTCTTGATAAGAGCTTTGTTAAAACAAAGAAATATGAGGACCCTAATTAGTTGACCAGATTCCCTTTTTAAAACCAATCAATCACCAACTTTCTGTGTTATAACATCAGAGAAAAGGGTTTATCTTCTTGAATGAAAATTTGTAATATGTTTCTGAATGGATTGAGATAGATATTTGAAGCACCTATCAATTAAGAGGCTACATCAATGGTCAGGGATAGGTAAAGAAGAGTTTAAATAAGGTTGCTTTAGTTGAAGGGAGAAAGACAAGACATGTGAAAAGAATGTATCAAAGGTCATTCAATAGGATCTGACATCCACTGGATATGAAGGAGCAAAGAATAGAAGACACCTTTATATGGGAGAGAAATGTTGCCAAAAATAAGTAGGAGAAATCACTCCTTCAACAGAAACAGAAAAACAAAAAAGATGTTTGCTTGGGGAAAGAGACTTTTTTCTATTAAAGTATGTTTGATTTACAATATTATACTAGTTTCAGGTATACAAAATCGTGATTTTTATAGATTATTCTCCATTTTAAGTTATTATAAAATATTGGCTATATTCCCTGTGCTATACAACACACTTCTATATCTAATTTATTTTATACCTAGTAGTTTATATCTCTTAGTCCCTTACCCCTATTTGCCCCTCCACCATCCCTCTCCCCACTGGTAACTATTAGTTTGTTCTCTGTGAAGCTGTTTCTGTTTTATTATATTCATTTATTATTTTTTATTTTTTAGATTCCAAATATAAATGAAAATATACAGTATTTGCCTTTCTCTGTCTGACTTATTTCACTAAACATAATATCCTCCAGGTTGCAAATGGTAAAATTTCATACTTTCTTATGGCTGAGTAATATCCCATTTTATATGTAAACAACATAGTCTTTATCCATTCATCTGTTGATGGACACTGAGGTTGCTTTCATGTCTTAGTGTTTTCATTTTCTTCAGATATATATCCAGGAGTGAAATTGCTGGATTGTATGTTAGTTTTGGCTTTTGGCTTTTTTCTTTTGAGGAACCTCTATACTGTTTTCCATAGTGGTTACACCAACTTACATTCCCACCAGTGGTGAACTAGGGTTCCCTTTTACCCACATCCTCACCAACATTTATCATTTGTTGTCTTTTTAATAATAGCTATTCTGACAGATGTGAGGTGATACCTCATAGTGGTTTTTACTTACATTTCTCTGATGATTAGCAATGTTGAGCATCTTTTCATGTGTGTTTTGGCCATCTGCATGTCTTCTTTGGAAAAATGTCTGTTCATGTCTTCTGCCCATTTTTAATAAGGTTGTTTGTTGTTTTTGTTATTGAGTTGTATTAGGTGTTTATATATTTTAAATATTAACCCCTTATCAACCATATAATTCGCAAAAATTTTCTTCCATTCCATAGGTTGTCTTTTGGTTTTTGTCAATGTTTTCCTTTTCTCTGCAAAAGCTTTTAAGTTTAATTAGGCTTCGTTTGTTTATTTTTGGTTTTGTTTCCCTTGCTTTGCACTGTAGTCTGAAGTCAGAGCATGATACCTTCAGCTGTGTTCTTTTTGCTCAAGGTTTCTTTGGATATTCAAGGTCTTTTGTAGTTCAATATAAACTTTAGGATTATTGTTTTAGTTCTGTGAAAAATGTGGGTATTTTGATACGGAGTGAATTAAATCTCTAGATTGCTTTGGGTAGTACAGACATTTTTACAATATTAATTCTTTCAATCCTTGAACATGGGATATATTTCCTTTTATTTGTTTCAATTTCCTTCATCAATTTCTTAATATTTTCAGAGTATAGGTCTTTCATCTCCTTGGTTAAGAGTATTCCAAGGTATTTTATCTTTTTTGTGCAATTTAAAACAGAATTGCTTCCTTGCTTTCTCTTTCAGATAGTCCATTACCAGTGTATAGAAAAACAACAGATTTCTATATATTAATCTTGTAACCTGCAACTTTTCTGACTTCAGGTGTTATTTTTAGTAGCTTTTTGGTGGTACTTTAGGGTTTCCTATCTTTAATATCATGTCATCTGCAAATAGTGACAGTTTTACTTCTTCCCTTCCACTTTCGATGAATCTTGATTGTTTTTCTTGTCTGATTGTTGGCCTTCCAATACTATGTTAAATAAAAGTGGTGAGAGTGGGCATCCTTGTCTTGCTCCTGATTTTAGAGGAAAGGCTTTCAGCTTTTCACCATTCATTGTGAGGTTAGCTGTGGGTTGGTCATAAATGGCCTTTATTATATTGAGCTATAGTCCCTCTGTACCAACTTTGATGAGAGTTTTTATCATGAATGAATGTTGAATTTTATTCTTTTTCTACATTTATTGAGATGATCCTGTGATTCTTATCCTTTCTTTTATTAATGGGGTTCATCACATTGATTGATTTGCGAACATTGAACCATCCTTGCATTCCTGGAATAAATCTCACTTGACCATGGGCATGATCCTTTTTACATATTGTTGAATTTGATTTGTTAAAATTTTCTTGAGGATATTTGTATGTATATTCATCAGAGATATTTGCCTGTAATTTTCTTTTTTGTAGTGTCTTTGTCTGACTTTGGTATCAGGGTAATGGTGAGTTTGTAAAATGAATTTGGGAGTATTCCATCCTCTTCAGTTGTTTCGAATAGTTTGAGAAGGATAGATATTAACTCTTGTTTACAAATTTGGTAGAATTCCCTTGTGAAGCCATTGTGTCCTGGACTTTTGTTTGTTGGAAGTTTTTTTTTTTTTTTAATTTATTTATTTATTTATTTTTGGCTGTGTTAGGTCTTCGTTTCTGTGAGAGGGCTTTCTCTAGTTGTGGCAAGCGGGGGCCACTCTTCATCGCAGTGCATGGGCCTTTCACTATTGCGGCCTCTCTTGTTGCGGAACACAGGCTCCAGACGCGCAGGCTCAGTAATTGTGGCTCATGGGCCCAGTTGCTCTGCGGCATGTGGGATCTTCCCAGACCAGGGCTCGAACCCGTGTCCCCTGAATTGGCAGGCAGATTCTCAACCACTGCGCCACCAGGGAAACCCTGTTGGAAGTTTTTTGATTACTGATTCAATTTATATACTAGTGATTGGTTTGTTCAGATTATCTATTTCTTCCTGATTCAGTTTTGGAAGACTATATGTTTCTAGGAATTTATCCGTTTCTTCTAGGTTGTCCAATTTGTTGGCATGCATTCCCTTATGTTTGTATATCTGTGATATCTGTTATAATTTTTCCTCTTTCATTTCTCATTTTGTTTATTTGGGTCCTCTCTCTTTTTTTCCTTAATGAACCTGGCTAAAGGATTATCAATTTCTTTTGTCTTTTCAACAAGCCAGATTTTGGTTTCATTGATTTTTCTCTCTCTCTCTCTTTTTTTTTTTTTTTTGGCTTCTATTTTATTTCTACTCTTATTTTATTTCCACTCTGATCTTTATTTTTTCCTTCCTTCTGCTGACTTTGGGCTTTTTTGTTCATTTTTTTATAATTCCTTTAGATGGTAGGTTAGGTTGTTTATTTAAGATTTTTCTTGTTTCTTCAGCTAGGCCTGTATTGCTAGAAACTTCCCTCTTAGAACTGATTTTGTTATATTCCATAGATTTTGAAATGTTGCATTTGTATTTTCATTTGTCTCAATGTATTTTCTGATTTCCTCTTAGATTTCTTTGTTGACCCACTGTTCTTTTTAGTAACATTTTGTTTTGTATCCACATGTCTGTGTTTTTCCCATTTTTCTTCTTATAATTGATTTCTAGTGTCATACTGTTGTGTTCAAAAAAGATGCTTGATATAATTTCTGTCCTCTTAAATTTGTTAAGGCTCATTTCATGGCCTAGGATGTCATATAACCTGGACAATGTTTCATGTGCATATGAAGATGAGGTTGTATTCTCTTGTTTTGATATGTAGTGTCCTGTAGCTATCTATTAAGTCCAACTGATCTAATGTATCATCTAAGGCCATAGTTTCTTATTGATTTTCTCTCTGGATGATCTGTTCATTGATCATGGGGTAAGTGGGGTGTTAAAGTCCCATTCTATTATTGTATTATTGTCAATTTCTCCTTATATGTCTGTTAATTTTTTTTTTTTTTGTATATTTAGGTGCTGCTATATTAGGTGCATATATATTTACAAATTCGGTATCTTCTTTTATTGATCTTTTTAACGTTATATAGTGCCTTTCTTTGTCTTTTGTTTAGACTTTGTTTTAAAATCTACCTTTTCTAATGTGAGTATTGCTACCCCAGCTTTCTTTTTATTTCCATTCACATGGAATGTCTTTTTACAGCCCCTCTCTTTTAGTCTATCTGTGTCTTTGGCTCTGGATTGGGCCTCTTATAGGCAGCATATAGATAGATCTTTCTTTTTTTTAATCCAGTCAGCCACCCTATGCCTTTTGATTGGAACATTTAGTCAATTGACATTTAAAGTGATTATTGATAGGTAAATACTTATTGTCATTTTGTTACTTGTTTTATGGTTGTTTATGTAGTCCTTATCTATTCGTTTCTTCTTTTAGTCTCTTCCCTTGTGGTTTAATGATTTTCTTCACTGTTATATTTGTGTTCTTTTCTCTCTAGGATTTGTGTATCTATTATAGATTTTTAATTTGTGGTTACTATGGATTTCGTATATGTTGAGTATCTATTATAGATTTTTAATTTGTGGTTACTATGGATTTCGTATATGTTGACCTATACCTATATCTACTTGTTTTAAGCTTATAGACACATCTTTACCTGTGGTGTGATGGTAGCCACCACCTTGGTGAGAGGTAGTGCAGGAGATGGAGGGACAAGCACCAGAGTCATGTGCAAGCCAGGGCTTATCCTATGCTCAATGACAGTCACCTCCCTATCAGGGGTAGGCTAGAGCCCCAAGGGGCTAGATCAGAAGGCCTAAGGGAGTGGGTTTCTCTCCTGTGTAATGACAGTCTCCTCTTTATTTGGGGAAGTGGCAAGAGACTGAGAGCTTGTGCACTTCTGTGCTGGTTTCCCTTTTTCCCTCATTGTGTGCACCTTTGTTAGATACTGGATTGGGTGCTGGAGGGGTTGATGCCACAATACTCTGTAGGTTTCACTCCTGCAGGCAATGTCAGTCTCTATCCTGGAGATAGTTTTGCTCATCCTAAAAATGGGCAAGCATGTGCCCTCTGGCAATGGCTGCCTCTGCACTTATCAGAGGCAGGGTCAGGTCTGAGCTGGTTCAATTCCCTCTAAGTGTGTGCACTCTCCCTAGCAATGGCAGCCTCTGCCCTAGTGGAGAGCAGCAGTAGGACAAGAGGGGCTAGAGCAGGTATCTGGTGTGGACTGGGAAGTACACTGGTGTGGTCCCAGCAAGCCAGCCAGAGCTCCAGATAGTTTTTAATCTGCTGTCTACACTGTCAACAGGAGTAAGCAAGTGTGTCCACATGCTCTTCAAGAGCGGAGTCTTGGTTTCTTACAGCCCTCCAGTAAGCCCTACTGTTTTTTTAGACCAGCTAAGGAGACTCATCTTTCTGGTGTCAGACCCCAGGGCTGGGGTACCTAATATGTGGCTTGAACCCCTCACTGCTCAGCAATGGTCCTTAAGTCCCTTGTATCCCCTTCCTCTTCTGGGTCCCCCACCAGGAATGAGGTTCTTTACCAGATCATAGATCACTCCTCCTCCCTTCCTATCAGACTCTGTGAATCTTTCTTTATGGCCTAAGTTATAGAAGAGCCTTTCTGCCAGTCTCCAGGTTGTATTTGGTGAGAGTTTCTCCACATGTAGTTGTGGATTTTTGATATGTTCATGAGAGAAGTGATCTCAGCATCCTCCTACCCTGCCTCTCCACTTTGACATTTTTCAATTGTACATGTGAAATTTGTGATACTGGCAAAATATTAATGTGATTAGAAGTTTAGAAGTTTCATCTAATAATAGTCAGAACTATAAAAATAATTTAATAAACATTTCAATTAAAGTTTTGAAAGTAGCATAAATTAATGAAACGAATACAAAGGAAGGGAAATTCATGGATTAGAAGACTAATAAGAGGACAGACATCTCCATTTTTCCAAATTTAATATTTAGACTTACTGAAATTCTTATCAAAAGCTTAGCCAGGTTATTTTAGACACAGACAAGTTTATTATAAACTTTGTATGCTAAGGTAAAGGACATAGCATATCTAAAACAATTCTGAAATGAGAAGAATCAATTTGGAGGACTGAATCTCCCCACTGTTAAGGCTTATTATATAGCTATAATAATGAAGACTGTGTTGTATTGGTGGAGGGGTAGAACATAGATCAGTGGAACAGAATACATAAGAAAAATACAATTAAAACCACAATAAGATATCACTACAAACTTATCAGATTGGCTAAAATAAAATTTTAAATAGTGTTAACAACAAATGCTGGAAAGGATATTGAAGAGCTGGATCATGCTTACCCTGCTGGTGGGAACATAAAATAATACACCTGCTCTGGAAAATAGTGTGGTAATTTCATACAAAACCAAACATGTAACTATGACACAATCCAATAATTTCATTCTTGGGCATTTATTCCAGGGAAATGAAAGTTTATATTCACATAAAAATCTGTATATCAATGTTCACAGCAACTTTATTCACAATAGCCCTAAACTAGAAATAACTAAAATGTTTTTCAGTGTGTGAATGGTAAAACAAACAGTGGTACATTCATAGCATGTAATATTAATCAACAATAAAGAGAAATGGGCTTCCCTGGTGGCGCAGTGGTTAAGAATCTGCCTGCCAATGCAGGGGACACGGGTTTCAGCCTTGGTCCGGGAAGATTCCACATGCCGCGGAACAACTAAGCCCGTGTGCCACAACTACTGAAGCCCACACACCTAGCCCATGCTCTGCAACAATAGAAGCCACCACAATAAGAAGCCCGCACACTGCAACAAAGAGTAGTCCCCGCTCGCTGCAACTAGAGAAAGACTGTGCACAGCAATGAAGACCCAATACAGCCAAAAATAAATAAATAAATTAATTAATTAAAATAAATAAAGAGAAATGAACAATTGATATATGTAACAACTGGGATGTAACTCAAGGGAATTATATTGAATAAAAAATCCAATATCAAAAGGCACCATAATTTTTGATATATTTTATATAACATTCTCAAAATAACAAAATTATAGAGATGCAGAATAGATTAGTGCTTGCTAGCGGTTAGAGGGAAAAGACGGGGAGAGAAGTAGCTGTGGCTCTAAAAGGGTAGCATGATCAATCCTTGTGATAGAAGTATTCTGTATATTGATTGTGATAGTGATCACGTGAATCTACACATGGGATAAAATTTGCAGAAATACAAAGGATCATGAGACTCTGATGAATAATTACATGACAAGGAATTGGATAACCTAAAAGAAATAGATGAACTCCCAGAAACATACAATCTACCAAGACTGAATCAGGAAGAAATAGAAAATCTCAACAAATTTATGACTTGTAAAGAGATTAAATCAGTAATCAACAATCTCCCAACAAAAAATGTCCAGGACCAGATGACTTCATGGCTGAATTCCACAAAATATATAAAGAAGATTTAACATCAATCTTTCTCAACTTTTTTCCCAAAATTTGAAGAGGCATGAACATTTCCAAATTTATTTTATGGACCGGGTATTACCTTGATATCAAAGACAGAAAAAAGACATAACAAGAAAACTGCTGACCAATATTTCTGATGACTATAGATACAAAATCCTCAACAAAATCCAGGAAAACCAAATTCAACAGCACATTAAAATGATCATAAACCATGATCAAATGGGATTTGTCCCTGGGATACAAGAATGGCTCAATATTCAAAAATTGGCCAATGTGATATGCCACATTAACAGAAGGAAAGATAAAAATCACATGATCATCACAAAAGATACAGAGAAGGCATTTGATAAAATTCAGTACTCTTTCATGATAAAAATACTCAACAAACTAGGAACAGAAGGATATTAACATTATACTCAATGGTGAAAACTGAAGTATTGCCTCTAAGATAATGCACCAAGTGTCCATCAATGGATGAATGAATAAAGAAAATACAGTATATACATTCAATGGAATATTATTCAGCCATAACAAAGAAGGAAATCTTGTCATATGCTACAGAATTGTTAAGGCTTGAGGACATTATGCTAAGTGAAATAGGCAAGGAATAGAATGATAAACTGAACCTATATGGTGCACCTTATATAGTAAAATTCACAGGAGTAAAAAGTAGAATGGAGATTACCCAGGGCTGAAGGGTGAGGGAAATAAGGAGTTGCTGTTCAAATGATGTTGAGTATCAGTAATTCAAGATGAAAAAGTGCTAGAGATTTGCTGTACAACATTGTACTGATACTTGACAATACTGTATGATGCACTTAAAAAATTAAGTATAGGGACTGCCCTGGCACTCCTGTGGTTAAGACTTTGCCTTCCAATGTAGGGGGTGAGAGTTCGATCTCTGGTCAGGGAACTAAGATCCCACATGCCTCATGGCTAAAAAACCAAAACATAAAACAGAAGCAGTATTGTAACAAATTCAATAAAGACTTTTAAAATGGTCCACATCAAAAAAAATCTAAAAAAAAATATTAATTAAAAAAATTAACTATATATTATATGTTTTTTTCTATAATAAAAAAACTGCATAGATACAGAAGAGTAAAAATGACACAAAAATATTCTCTTTAAAATTAACCAAATTAACCAAACATTTAATTTTTATTTTTCTAATTATTTAAAAGAAAGACATTATTATTATTATTATTGCACTTGTTATCATACCTACAAGGTAACTGTGGCCTTATCAAAGGCAACTGTGACAGTGTCTGAAAAGTAAGGACTTTCCCTTTCCCTTTGTCACTCTAAGAGCCCCATGTAAATCAGAGAACATGGTTCTATAGTATCACACCTCACCTTAATCCCAGTCTAAAGAAAACAACTGCCTCAAAGTTTTTCAAAGACTGTTTTTGTCCTCCAAAGCATTAATATTAGTTTCCAGGGAAGTTCTGGCATCTCAGATTCATTAACTGGAAGGCCGTATTTTTTTAAAGACCTTACTTTTTTTTAAAAATAGTTTTAGATTCACAGTAATATTAAGAGAAAGGTACAGAAATTCCCCACTTAACCCCTGCCTCCCCACATACATACCCTCTCCCATTATCAACAACTCCCACAAGATGGTACATTTGTTACAATTGATAAACCTACATTAACACATTATTATCACCCAAAGTCCATAGTTTATATTAGAGTTCATTCTTCTAGCTGTACATTCTATGGGTTCAGACAAATGACATGTATCCACCATTATAGTATCACAGACAGTATTTTCACTGCCGTAAAAATCCTCTTTGCTCCACTTTTTCATCCCTTTCTCACCCACACCCATGGCAACTACTGATCTTTTTACTGTCTCCATAGTTTTGCCTTTTCTGGAATGTCATATCATTGGAATCATACAGTAAATAACATTTTCAGATTTGCTTTTTTCACTTAGTGTGCACTTAAATTTCTTCCATGTCTTTTAGTGACTCTACAGCTCATTTCTTTTTATTGTTGAATAATAGTCCATTGTCTTCATGTACCACAGTTTGTCTATTCAACTACAGAAGGACAGCTTGGTTGCTTTGAAGTTTGGGCAATGATAAATAAAGCTGCTATAAATATTCCTGTGCAGGATTTTGTGTAGACAAATTAGATTGCTGTATGGTAAGAGTATGTTAATTTCGTAAGAAACTGCCAAGCTTCCTTTCAAAGTGGCTGTACCATTTTGTATTCCTACCAGCAAGGAATAGAGTTCCTGTTGCTCCAAATTCTTTAAAGAGCCACATTTTTTTTTAACATCTTTATTGGAGTATAATTGCTTTACAATGGCGTGTTAGTTTCTGCTTTATAACAAAGTGAATCAGTTATACACATACATATGTTCCCATATCTCTTCCCTCTTGCATCTCCCTCCTTCCCATCCTCCCTATCCCACTCCTCTAGATGGTCACAAATTACCGAGTTGATCTCCCTGTGCTATGCGGCTGTTGCCCAATAGCTATCTATTTTATGTTTGGTAGTGTATATATGTCCATGCCACTCTCTCACTTTGTCACAGCTGACCCTTCCCCCTCCCCATATCCTCAAGTCCATTCTCTAGTAGGTCTGTGTCTTTATTCCCGTCTTACCCCTAGGTTCTTCATGACTTTTTTTTTTTTTTCTTAGATTCCATATATATGTGTTAGCATATGGTATTTCTTTTTCTCTTTCTGACTTACTTCACTCTGTATGACAGACTCTAGGTCCCTCCACCTCACTACAAATAACTCCATTTCATTTCTTTTTATGGCTGAGTAATTTTCCATTGTATATATGTGCCACATCTTCTTTATCCATTCATCCGATGATGGACACTTAGGTTGCTTCCATGTCCTGGCTATTGTAAATAGAGCAGCAATGAACATTTTGGTACATGACTCTTTTTCAATTATGGTTTTCGCAGGGTATATGCCCAGTAGTGGGATTGCTGGGTCGTATGGTAGTTCTATTTTTAGTTTTTTAAGGAACCTCCATACTGTTCTCCATAGTGGCTGTATCAATTTACATTCCCACCAACAGTGCAAAAGTGTTCCCTTTTCTCCACACCCTCTCCAGCATTTATTGTTTCTAGATTTTTTGATGATGGCCATTCTGACCGGTGTGAGATGATATCTCATTGTAGTTTTGATTTTCATTTCTCTAATGATTAATGATATTGAGCATTCTTTCATGTGTTTGTTGGCAATCTGTATATCTTCTTTGGAGAAATGTCTATTTAGGTCTTCTGTCCATTTTTGGATTGGGTTGTTTGTTATTTTGATATTGAGCTGCATGAGCTGCCTGTAAATTTTGGAGATTAATCCTTTGTCAGTTGCTTCATTTGCAAATATTTTCTCCCCTTCTGAGGGTTGTCTTTTGGTCTTGATTATGGTTTCCTTTGCTGTGCAAAAGCTTTTAAGTTTCATTGGGTTCCATTTATTTATTTTTGTTTTTATTTCCATTTCTCTAGGAGGTGGGTCAAAAAGGATCTTGCTGTGATTTATGTCACAGAGTGTTCTGCCTATGAAAAGAACCACTTTTGAATCTAAGCCTCAATTAATTAAACAAGTAAACTGTTAGAGTCATTCTCACTTGCTTACACATTAAATTCCAAGTCCAGGCTGATTAGCTGACCCAGTCTTATGTTTAGTTTTCTTGGGTCTAATGTCTATAAAACCTATTTCCACACTAGAATGCTGTTGAAACAAACCCTCAAGATCCTATAATTCTTGGAATAATCTACCTCCTCCTAGAGCTGACATTGCAACTTTCCTCTGAACGGTGCCAAGATTAACATTCATTAGGGGATATGAGGCAATGACGGATGGTGGGACATCTCGAGTTGAATTGGCAAACACTGTGAGTCAGTGGGTCACTCCTGACCCTGATGAAATCCTTGAAAGGTCATTATGTCAGAGAAGACTGTTTCTTCAGAAAGGAAGAAGGAATTGCTTTCAGATGCATGGAATATTTAAGACGATTTTTAGCTTAATTTTAGTCTATTTCTGTCCTAAAGTTCCAATTATAAGTCTCAGTCTCTTAATTCTTCAAAATCAATATCATAACCTTAGCATATGAACTTCAGTGAAGTTATGTCTTTATCATTACAACTTTGCTACACTCAACATCAGGTTTGTCATTTCATCTTCAACCATTTCTGCCTACCTGTTTCGAGAAGAGATTATATTTTACAATGTTGCCATGAAAGCTTTCTACTTCTACCCTTGTCTTGGGTTGGGAGTTTGAGGCCTTAAAGTTATTATTATTTTTTTTTATCTGCTTCCCAACAGTCAGAAGGAGCTAGGACACACTACAGTCTTTGTAGCAGTTTCGATATTATAGCAAATAAATGCAAGTTGACCACCGAAATTCTGGCGTCTAGTTGTGACCCCATTTATCCATACTACTGGCAATAACTTGAATAATTGTGATTATACATCTCAAAGATTACTAATGAGCCATTTTTCTCAAGTAAGGAGGTTGCATTGAATTCATCATATGTAATAGAATTGTGAGTAATTCAGGGTATGAATTTTATCTTGAAAGACAATTTCTTGGGGCTAGTGATATTAACCCTACCTGTATTAGTCAATGGTCCAGCAAGAAAGAAATCTAGAATATATGGAAACATTTTTTAACAAAGAAGACTACCTAAAAAATTATGAGCTACCTAGAGCATTGTGTTTTTCTAATTCTACCATATCACCATGCCCATGATGTCTGATAGTCCCATTTTTTTGTGTGATGCTAACATTAATCAGTGATTTCAGGTGTTGCTAGACTGATTTATCTATTATAACACCCACTTTCATACTGTCATTGATTCTTCTGTTATAAAGTTCCACATCAAACTTTCAACTGATGGTCATAGTAGCCATAGAGGAACATGGTCGCATTATTTCCTGAAGAATGGCAAAATGGTGGTTCTCTAATTCTATTATTTGTTCTGCATTTAATAGCTATGATAAATTACTGATGATCTGAAGCAGAAATGTCCCAGTCCAACTACTTGGATACAGCAAATACAGTCAGTAAATGTAGAACATGACAAATCCTTGTTTCTTTCTCTTAATTTATCAATTTTTAGAAGTAATAAGTTGGTGTCTTAACAATCAACAATGGGGAGTGTCATTATAAACTCATTGATCTTTTATGTACTTGATATGTTTCAATCTATTACACTCATTAATCATTTTTGTGCTCAAATTATTTATCTTTAGGTCCTTCAAATTTGTTTCTTTGCCCCTTAGGCGGAATACTAGGGTATTAGTTTCCTTTGCTTTTAAGCACAACAATATGTCTCAAGCTTATCTTGTATATTCCCTGCCCAGATCTGGAATCAGATCATTCTCAAAGAAGTCTTAGTTTATTTCATGGTAAATAATATTTATAAACCACAATCTGGACACTATTGATGTTCATTTCTATTGAGTTATCATTGCTTCTATAACTACTTAGTTGAAAGAGTTGGAAATTTGTTATTTTTTGTTTTGTTTTTGTTTTTAGAAAGAAAAAAATGAACTATGAGTTCATAGTGATGTTTCTAATTCAGCTTAAAAATCATACAATTTTTACTTAATTTCTTTGATTTTATATTTGCATTTTTTTTCAAATGTTGAAAATTTTGATTCTTAATGACCTTAATGTAATTCTTTATTTGGTTTTTAATACAATATCAACTTAAGATTTCTTTGTGTTTTTTTTTTTTTCCCCCCCTAAAATCATTCTAACTAGATATATGCTATCAAAATGTCATGGTTAACAATCAATAGAATTAAATCTTCCTTGTGTGAATATATCACCAACTGGATATATGTGTGGGTAAATTTGTTTTGTCTTTTAAAGTAGTTTTTAAAACTACTATTGTGGATTGGATTGATTTTTTAAAATCATTTTAATTAGATAAATAATTATTTGGTTCCCAAGTTAAAATTATAAAATTGAGAGGTCTACCTTCCATTCTTATCACCATCCACATGCTTTATTTTTCTCTCTACTGGTATTAATTTTTCATTTTCCTTTTATTATATTTAAAATATGTTTACATATATACAAACGCACATGTAACACACATATTCTTCCATATACAGAATTTATTACACAAGGTTTACATTATATATATGTATATATACTCTGCTGAAACTTGCTTTTTTTTTTTTTTTTTTTTTTTTTTTTTTACTTAACAATATGTCCTGAAGACTACTACAGAAGAGTGGAGAGCTCTTCCATATTACTTTTCTCATACATTTCTTTGTAAGGAATAAATGCAGTTCATTTGGACTTTCCCCGATTATGGGGTGTCTGGGCTGCTTCAAGTCTTTTGCAATTACAAATATAATAAATACTCTTGTGATTGTGTCACTTCATGCTTTTTCTCATATGTCTTTGTGAGAGATTCCTACAAGTATAACTTCTGGGTCAAGGGGTCAACACTTATGCAATAATACTACTCCCACTAGTTGCATCAGTATTCATTACCACTAGCATTATATGAAAGTGAATGTTTCCCCTTACTCACCAACATCTCCTCAAATCTCTGTGGAAACTAAGTAGGAAAATAGGAAATGTAAGTTAATTTTGTAGGCCTTGACTTACCTGTGGTTCCTTGAGAGTCAGTTGTACTTCTTTTGTTTGTTCCTGTTGTATTTGAACATTGTTCATTATTTGTTATTCTGTGCTGTGCTTTTTCCTTCTCACACCTTCGTATCATTCTAAATGAAGGACCATGTTGATTAATCTAAGCAGTTGTCTTAGTTGCCATTTGGTAGAGCCATTTCATCAATGGACTTCCTAGATGAAAATGAGGTAATGTGCTTTGTGTATGTGGGTGAGGCTCTCAATTGGAAAGAATTAACAGTAGGGGAATGGTAGAGGAACAAGCTAGCAGGCCCACTCTTGCTTCCCCCACCCCAAGACAAAATATAAGGGCCTTGCTCTATGACCCTGACAGTCACACTGGAAACTCAAGTTCTATTGCAGCTTATACTTATTAAGATTTTATAGAGAGCATTCCTCATGTTTTGGCATGAATAAAAGAAATAAAGCAGATGCAACTGTTTTGCTTTTGAGGGAAGAGGCGGTCAGTATAGAAATTCCATAAGCATAGTCAATTTTATTAATAATCATTTATTTCTAAACAGTTTTTTTTTAAAACAGATTTCTGCTGCCTTTCTCTCCTGCTTTTTTTACCTGCTGACTAGAAAGGTAGAGGTGCTCTCTATTCTCAGCCTCCATATTTATCTGCTAAAATGACGATTCTGCCACTTATCTCCAAGATCTGTATAGTTTTGTCAAAACTTTTAACAGACTGCCCTGCTCCAATTTCCTAGTTACTGATCTCTTTAACTTTGTAAGCATTTACCATTATTTAAATGAGATTTGATGATGGAGCAGAGTTAACCAAAAGTGTTCAGACCTTACTTGATAGATTAATGAAAATAATCCAGTTCATGTAGAATAAGACAAGAATTATTAAATTATATCATTTATCTAGTCATTCCCAAACTTAGACATTTTTTATGGTACCAATATTCTCAAGATTATGCACTGTAATTATACAAGGCAGAACATCAGAATGCTCTAGACTTATTAACTTATATTTATGAAGCACCTAGGCTGAAAATTTTCACACATTATTATATTTCCACTTTTAATATTTAATTTTTTAAAACAGTGTTAGATTTACAGAAAAAGTGAGAAGATAGTACAGAGTTTCCATATGTCCTGCATCCAGTTATCCTTATTATTATCATCTTATTTTAATATGATATTTTGATACAATTATAAAATAATATCAATACATTATTATTAACTGAAGTCATTACTTTATTCATATTCTTTTGGTTTTTACCTAATGTCATTTTTCTGTTCTAGAGTCCTATTCAGGATACCACATTACATTTAATTGTCATGTCTCCTTAGGCCCCTCTTTACTGTAGCAATTTCTCAGACTTTCCTCATTTTTGATGACTTGAACAGCTTTGAGGAGTAACAGTCAAGCATTTTGTAGGATCTCCACCATTGGAATTTGGTTGATGTCATGATAAAACTGAGACTACAGGTTTTAGGGAAAAAAGCTACAAGGTAAAGTACCATTTTCATCATATGATATCATGTCTACATCCTATTAACATGATTTTTGACAGTCGATATACACTAAGGCAGTGTTGTCAGGCTTATTCACTGTAAAGTCATTTTTTTTCTCTTCCTCTTTTCTCTACTATATTCTTTGGAAGTCTCTATGTGCAGACCTCAGTAATGTAAGGAACCTCCCTCTCCTTGAGGGTGGGGTAGCAACATAAATGCATGGAGGATTTATCTCTTCTCTTCCATCTATTAATTTATTCAAACCTTAGTTTTGATCAGAATGGACGCATGGATATGTATTTTATACTTTGGATTATAATCCACTACCATTTTTTTTTTATTTTGTTGCTCAAAACCTTCAGCTTTTTCTGTCGATACCTACTTCAAATGGGTCATGTGCTCCTTTGAGATACCCTCATCCACGTGTTGTTTTTTTTTTTTTTTTAGCACTTTCTTACTTTATGGCACTACAAAATTCTTCATGCTCTTATATATTTCTTGCCCCAGCCTAGAATCAGACGCTACTCCAAGGGTTCCTGGTTCCTTTTGCTGGAAATGATATTAGAAACCAAGGTCTGGATGCTTGTTGTGCTTTTTGCTACTGGTTTGTCATTTTCTTTAAGACTTCTGAGCTAGTAGAACAAATCACTGTAGGACAAATCATTTTTTTATTTGATTGTGGAAATCTGTATCTATGTGAGATGAATTTAAATATTTCTGATTAAAATTTCTTATAACCAGTTCTAGAAAGATATTTTGGTTACAATTGACACAAATATACCTTTACTTTTGGGACTCTCCTTTGGTATAAAATAGCGTTAAGTCAGTTTGATGATATCTTTCTAAACTCATAGCTGAGTTGTTACATAGTTATACTCATTCTAGCTTCATAAAGTGCTGTCATAAACCACCATTATCTGTTTCTTGTTCTATAAGTCCTTCAAAGGACTTTTCCCAAAACTGTAAAATTTGACTTGGCCAAAGAGGTCTTCTTCAAAATCATGAAAAGCAAAGGATTTCATTAAAAAATTAGAATCATAGGTTTTCAAAAGTGAAATTGAAATGCAACTTAGATATCTAGATTTCCATTGTTTCTATTTAAGTTAATTGTTAACTGATTAATTACTGTTTCCAAAAAAACCAAAAAGCTATTAGAATCAGGAATGTGTAATCAACCCATGCTTCTGATGGTATCTATAGAAAACATAACTTAAAATAGTTATTGCTGAATTTCAGTGTCCCAATTTGTTACATAATATACATGATAAATATTAGATTCTAAGTCATCAAGGACTTCATTTTCCAGAAATTGTGGAATTCTAGAGTTTCTTAATTGCTTCAGGTGTATGTGTTTTAAGAAAAAATAAATTGTTGTTCAATATAGATGAATATACTATAGAAGTTGAAAGTGATAAACAATTCTTAATCTGTACTTTTGTTTTTTACAGGTTAAGTTAAAAGACAGGACTGTCTTGAATATCTGCTTATGAGGTTACAAGGACACTGAAATCATTTAAATCCAATATCCTTAAAATGTCTTCCTTATTCTTATAGGATGCATGTAGTACACATCCATTTAGCACTTGTGTGATAGACACATAATGATCGTGATCACCATTTCGGATAATTCTTTGTAAGTTGTCAAATCTTGCTGAAAAGGCATACCCTAGAGAAGTGACTTTTTTGCTTGCTTTGCACTTCGCTGACTTCGACAGGGATTTTCTAGAAGTTGTAATTGGCTCTTCTGATCGACAATGAAGAGCACATTTCTTACTGCTTTGATTCTCTTTGTGGATTGATAAATGCTGTGAAATATGGTAGTATACTGATGTGAAGTCAGTTAATGTGAAGTGAACGTGAGCTAATGACTTACTAAGCACTACAGGGTGGCAGTAGACTTCATTTTTTGATATCAGTTCTTTACTGCTTCATTTTATCCTCTTCTGGAAAGGTTTTTAATCTTTCCAGCTCAATCAACATATGATTTACCTGACATATGGTACATGACTTTGTTGTAATGGGCCATTTTTGATGGGAAGAGGCAGTAACCATTTGTTAAATGATACTCTTGGCTCCTGGAAAAGTTAATAAAGTTTCCCCAAAGCACCTCACCTCCTTCAAATGAATCATTTAAATACTCAGAGAAACTACCTCAATGATTATCAACACTAGGCCTCACACTTTACAAAACAGATAAAGATACCAAATTATTTGGTTATCTATACAAAATCTCTAGAAGGAAATCTTATGGCAGACCTGTCTTAAAGTAATTTAAAATATTGGATTCTAAACATGGTACAGAATGATTCTTGTTTAATAGTATTTTTTTCAAAGGAACATCTTCTGCATAGTAAACATTTTTATGATAAGTCTTTAGGTCTAAAAGTAACTTTAATTTGTAAATATTCATAAGCTATAATTACTAATTAGTTCTTACCTCCTTCTTTTCTGTAAGTATATTCTTTAATCCCTATTCTCTAGGTAGGAATCCAAAATGCCAAAGTGATTTTTTTCCCAAAGGTTTACTTTCATCAATAATACAATTAGGGATAAAGCTCACAAATACAGGGAGTAACTTGCTTACTTATCCTTAGTACATAATTATCCATAAAGAAATGCACACACAGACAGAATTACATGCATAAAAAAATATATACAGTTGTTTGAATTTTTTTCTTTCTCTCTTTCCTCCTTTCTTTCTCTCTCTCCCTTTCTTTCTTTCTTTCTTTCTTTCTCTCTTTTCTTTTCTTCCTTCTTTCCTTCCTTCCTCCCATCTATCTACCCATATCTATCTTTACTGTATATATTATATTGCAGACACTGTATGGAAATGCATAGTAAATATTAGTGTGTTTTTTTCAAAGTAAAACATGTTAATTTTTACATATCTAAAGCCTAAATATCATTTGCAGTAAATCAGGCATGACTTCTGCTTGGTTATAAAAGAATAGAAGGTGTTTCACTGGAACAAAAAGCTCTCCCAGCAACTAAATCAATGAAGATAATGTGACAGGTTGAAGTAAACCTACATCAGAAATTATTTTAAATTCCATAATATAAATGTGAGAACCACTTGTTATTATTATAATAATTGTTTATATACTGAATTTCAATTTCCCCTTTTCACTATAAAGGGAAAAGGCAGTCCAAAACCAGAAAAAATAATCAATTTAGTGCTTCTCTCTAGAGTGTAATTCGCTACATTTACATGATCTAATTTAATCTCATAACGGTCTATGAGGTAGAGAATGTTATTGCCATTAGCAGATGAGAAAACTATATTGGGTAACATTTAAATCAATAGTCTAAAGACACATAAATAGCAAAAATGTGTTAGAATCGTGTTAACACCATCTTTGACCTCAATTATTATCTTGTTATAAATATTGTTGACACTCCTGAAAAAACAGGGGTATAATGACATAAAATATTCTGACTATTTAAGTAATGAAAGGTGCACTGAATTTTCTCAAGCAGTTATGAAACATGTTAGCTATAACTGATTTTTTTAACCAAAATATTTTCATATTGCATGCCTCAACTCTTCTTTAATAGAAAAAAAACAAAAAATCAAAAATAAGACCACACCAGAATGGGGCTTCCCTGGTGGAACAGTGGTTAAGAATCAGCCTGCCAATGCAGGGGACACGGGTTCGAGCCCTGGTCCAGGAAGATCCCACATGTCACAGAGCAACTAAGCCCATGCACCACAACTACTGAGCCTGAACTCTAGAGCCTGAGAGCCACAACTACTGAAGCCCGCACGCCTAGAGCCCATGCTCCGCAACAAGAGAAGCCACTGTGATGAGAAGCCCATGCACCACAATGAAGAGTAGACCCCACTCACCACAACTAGAGAAAGCCCGTGTGCAGCAACGAAGACCCAATGCAACCAAAAGTAAACAAATAAATTTATATTTTAAAAAGACCACACAGGATTAATATAATTGCATTACAGTAATAATATTTCATAATTATTTATTAAAATCCAAATCAGAGGTTATAATTACATTGCATTATCTCCTTAACAGATCTGGGAGCTAAAGATTTGTGAGCAGGCAAAGAATGCCTCTACTTTTTAAGGCTGTGTTAAAATATACTTCTTCCATTTCTTTTCAACAGTTAATTCTAGGTCAATTGTATAACTAGATCTGGAGACAGCACTATTTTCTTTCTTATGGGGCAACAGAGAAACTGTGTGTTTTCTCTAATCAAAGAGAAATCAAGAATTTTTAATAGGCATTAATTATGTTTTAACATTTACATTACATTTTCCCCTAAGATACAATTGCAATTCTTGTTAAGTAAAAGCACATCAAAAATAGCAACCACTATATACAAACACACCCAACTAGGCGACGAAAGCATTGCATGTTTTTTGTTTCTGTCTTCTTTTCAATAAACTATTTTTTAAGAATATATTTGGATTTCCAAAGTGTTGTCAAGTTGTGAATTACAGAAAGTTTACATATACCCCATACCCAGTTTCCTATTATTAATATCTTACGTTAGTATGTTACCTTTGTCACAACTCATGGATTTATATTAATAAATTATTATTAAGTAAAATACATAGTTTATTCAAATTTCCTTAGTTTTTAACCTAATATCCTTTTTCTGTTATTGTATCCTAGTGGATACCATATTACTTTTAATCCTCATGTCTACGACTTTGATAATTTTGACTCTCCCCACAGCCCACTAACTGTAAATTTCTCTTCACATTCGAATATAGAACAAATAGATATAGATACGTATTCTAGCGCATCATTTTTTTGCCAAAACAATTGCATCACATCTAGCAAGGTGATCTCCTAAGTTATTCCAGTAGCTATGTACTTTCATCAGAGTTCTGTTTATTTTCATCTGTTGTTGCTGTAATACTGATAAATGAATAATGTCCAGCACTGTCTTAACACACTTGCATTATCTTCACTAGAAGGTAAAACATTACTTATATGATGAGCAAAAGTGTCTTGGGTGTTGGCATGAGGTAAAATAAGTGTAATAATATTTATTGTTATATGTGTAAATTGGTAGATTGTTTCAGAAATTTCATCACACACTTTATGGGAGAAGGAGATTTTTGAAAAATAACATTTGTTGATGAAAATTAAAGATTAAATTTTCAATTAGCTTGGTTATATTTGAGCACTTTTTCAGATTATTTGGTCCAGGTGATTGTCCTGCCTCCAATAAGGCTTTATTTTAATACAGCATTTTGCTTTTGTCAAGGATTAATCTCTCTTGCTGAAAAAAATCAAGATAGCCCAATTTCTCTCAATTAATTCTGTTATTTGTTACTTAACTTGTCATCTTGGCTTCTTTCTTTGTAATTGTTTTGTTCATGGGAATTCCAGTGACTCTAATGAATATGTCATATGTCATGTCTAACTTGAGTGGACATCAGATTGGCAGTAAATAATGTTCTTAAACAAAAGTCATATACTTTTGCTCTAAAACTCTGATTTCTTTATTGATTCAGCATGTTTTAATAAAATTGAAGTGAAAAGCAGAAATATGTAGTGACTAATAATGTATTTCCAATCCTCACATGCCATTGTAATTTTACAAATTGAATTCTTTATAGTCAGCCTGATTCTTTACATCACCTCTCTTAATGAATCTCATCCAACACTCAGTAGTCCAGAGAAGATGAGAATTCCCATTCAGACAAAACAATCTCTGAACAAGACTGAGGAAAGGTGTTTGGAAGAGTGAAGACTGGTGCTTAGATAACTTTCTGCTATCTCTTGACTTTGAGCAACTTGAAATCTCTGTTCATTTATAAAATGGACTTGATACATATCTTTGAAGGTGTTAATAATTAGAAATTATATATGTAAAGTACATCTTTGAGATGTGATAGGCATTCAAAAGCAAATATTATTTATTATATTATTTTAGAATATATTAGAATACATTGTTATTCTACTAATACAATGGTGCTGTTACTATTAAATAGACTCTTTAATGTCAGCATGCACTAATTCAATAAGTATTTACTAAGCACTTTCTACATACCAGGCGCTAAGTTCTGGGGATTTACCAACGAACAAAACATAAAAATTCTCTGTTTTCTTAGAGCTTATGACCTAGCAAGAGTGAAATCAGAATGAGGGATGGATAGTGAGGGAGGAGTGAGGGATACAGATAACATGTAGGTGGGTGGTAAATAAATGTTATATGATAACAATATATAAAAATATCTAGGTTGCCACATAAATATAAAATAATTTTATATGAGAAAATAAATCAGGGAAAGGGAATAGGAAATGCTTGGTGAGAACAGTGTACAAATTTAAATGAGATATGAGGACTCAGAGAGATGTGCTCTAACATTACAACATATTCATTTATTATTCATTTATTCATTTGTTCATTCCTATTTTTCTACTGTTTTATTTTGGAAAAAAAATAAAACTTCAAAATAGTTGAAAGAATAGTAGAATGAATATCTTCACAAACTTCAACTAGAATCCTCAATTCTTAACACTTTGGCACATTTGCTCTCCCATAAAACTGTTTGGCTTTTGTTTGTTGGTATAGGATATCACAAGATGTTTCATTATTTCCTGCTACACTAAAGATTTTTAGTTGCTTAAAACAATAATGATTTATTATTTCACGTGACTCTGTTGGTCTGAGATTTGGGCAAAGCTCAACTTGTTGGTACATTTGCTGTACATGATGCTGGTTGCGTTCACTCATGGCTGCATTCAGCTGGGAGTTTAACTGAGACTGGAATATACAAAATGGCCTCTCAGGTCATAGGACCTTTCTCCATGTGGTCATTAATTATTTGGGAGTGTAGCCTGAACTTTCTTATAATATAGCAGTTGGGATCCAAGAGCAAAGGCAGAAGGTTCTTGGCTGAGGAAACTGAAATTCAAGCCTAAAGCCTTACCTGGCAACAGATACTGCCTCGAATCTGCTGCAGTCTATTGTTCAAAGCAATTCACAAGACCAACCTAGGTTCGGGGAAACGGAGTAGACTTCATTTCATCATGGAAGGAGGGGCAAAAGATTTGTTTTATTTGTTTCCATTTAAATTCTATTATGTCAAGGATTAGTCATTGTATTAAGTTGCACTTCACTTTATCCAGCTTTAATCTAGAACAGTGATTTTTTTTTTCTTTTCATTTATAGTCAATGTATTTCAATCAATTGTATGCATTATTCTTTTTGATGCTCAAATGATCTCAAAATTGGCTAGTAAGTGCTCCCTTGACTTCTATGTCCATTAAATATATGGTTAAATATATGTAATTTATAAATGCTAAAAAAGGTGTTCTGTGCATGTCCTGCATTTTTTTTTAAAGCATTGAACATACACACACACACACACACACACGTATACACATCAGCTTTTCAGATTATGTGAATATTAACTTTTTTTTATTTGTAGACCAAGACAATGCCAAAAATTTTATATATATGGATATATTTTTATCTTCTGGTTATTTCTGTTTGACTACATATTAATTTTATTCTATTCATGGTTGGACAGATGAAAAGTACAGTATTATGACTTCTCAGCCATTTTATTTCTCAGCAACTTAAAAATAAATTCTGTATTTAAATTATTCATGTATTTTATTGACCTTTATGGAAAACATATGTATATATAATTTTTGAATATTTCTGTTAATAATTACATTAGCGGCAAGGCCAGAAATGATTTTTAGGAGAGAAAGCAAATTAAAAAACTTGAAAATGAGCTCATACAATCATTCCATTCTTTAAAATCTTGTATATTTGGGATAGCCTTATACAGTGCATATCTTATTTCTCTGTGTTACATGGAAGATTTTGTTCTAAAATAACCACAATTAATTTTGAGCATTTAGTCTAAGAAGAACTAGAAGGTAATACTGATTAATCACAACTGGTATATTTGCCACATTTTTCAATAAATATTAAAAAAACTCACAAACTCAACCATCCATCCTCTTTTGTTTGTATACCTATAAAGAATGAAGGGTTAAAATGAGTCTTAAATCTCCTAGGTATATCTCAAGGTTATATAGCTATCTGAATATAATAAAGACATCTTCTCACAGAAATGAAGATTCAAATGAAAACAAGAGGAATTGAGTTTTCCTTTCTTGTTGTTCTTATGGAAAACTCGTTCTTTTTTTCTTTCTTCATTTCTTTCTTTCTTTCTTTCTCTTTCTCTGTCTCTTTCCCTCTCTTTCTTTCTTTCTTTCTTTCTTTCTTTCTTTCTTTCTTTCTTTCTTTCTTTCTTTCTTTCTTTCTTTCTTTCTTTCTTTCTTCTTTCTTTCTTTCTTTTTTAAATCAGCACTGCTCATTTGATGGAGGTTATTGAAAAAGCTTCCATTAATATAGTCCCTCAGTCACCTGCCTTTAGATTGCAGGTGAGTACCAAGTGTAGCTACCAAAGTTATCAATGTGCACATCAAGATGAATTTCAAAATGATTGAATACCCAATGTTCAAAGAAAGAAAAAAAAGGAAGGAAGGAGGGAGGGAAGGAAGGAAAAAAAGAAGGAAGGAAGGAAGGAAGGAAGGAAGGAAGGAAGGAAGGAAGGAAGGAAGGAAAGGACCAAGAGGAACCTAACATTCCCTTCAGCTTGCTTAAACTTTAGAGAGCCTCCTTCCCTACTCTAGACCACTGATATTTCTTTTCTTAGAGTATTTTCTTTAGAAAAATTTTAATTGTAAATCCTCCCTCTGCTCCTTTGAGATGTAAATCTTTTAGAAGGCCTCTTGCCAGCTGTACTGTTCATGACTCTTTCTAAAGACCTGGGAACCATCCCTTTGAAATGTAATCAAGGAAGATCATGGCTATATCTCCCAGGTTCTGTGGTAGTGTAGAAGCCTAACTTACTTGGGCACCTTGATCCAAGTTGTAAAACTATTTCCTGTCATGAAAGTAAGAGAAAGTTTACCTTTGTTTTGGGTAAGGATGATTAGCAAATGCAGACGGCCCAGGATCCTCCCATCCCAGCTCTTAAACACACTTCAGCTGTTTGTTTCAGTGGAGATGATCATCTCTTCCCTATCACAATAGCCTTGAATCAAGTCGGCCTTGCTTTTAACCTTAGCAGGTACAACTTTTACTTTGGCATTTGGAAGGAAGTAGAAAGGAAAGGAAGAGACAGAGAGATACAGAGAGAGAGAAAAAAATAAAAGTCTTTCCTTGTTGGACATGGGAAAAGTTTTCCTAAGTATGAATTAAAGTTCTGAAGCAAAAACGCAGAAGTTTGATATACTTCAACACATAGAATTATTTTGTATCACAATAAGCAAATAAACAAACAAATGTAAGCTAAGTTACAAACCAAAGTGGTGAAAAATTTGCACTTCATATCACAGACAGAAGGCAAATATCCCTAACATAAAAGGAACTCCTAAAAATCAAAAAGACCCCTACATGACAGAAAAATTGGCCAAAGGAACAAATAATCACATCACATTAGAAAATCATTTAAAAAACATACATATGAGAAAGTGTTCAATTTTTCCATAATAACAGAAATGCAAAATAAAATTCTATTAAGATACTTTTACACACCTATTAATTTTTTTTTTTTTAAGTATCCGAACTTTGGCAGCATACTTTATTGTCATTCTCTTTCTCTGTGTGTTTGTCTATGTTTCCTTTGATACAATATTTTTGAGCATGTAAAACAAACATAAATTATCAAAATCAGTACTGTGTAACAAAGATTGCTATGGGGGTTCTCAATTCTGTCTCTGCCCCCTACACTTTTCTCTTCCTACTTCCATTGTAAGCATTTGTATTCATTTTTATTTACCCTTCTAGCTTTTCTTTTAGCAAATATATATGTATATGAGTCTATGTACATATACACATCCCCCTCCCTCTTTTTTGCAGAAAAAGTAGCACAAAATATTTGTTGCTCTGCACATTTTCCTATTCCCTTTACAATCCTACCTGTAGATCATTCCAAGTCACTGTACAGATTTTTAAGTGTACAAAGTTTTGCCATATGTTGAACCATGAATTTTTCAACTAGTCCTACATTTACCCACATTTGGATTGTTTCCAAACTTCTATAATTACAAATTATACCACAATAAATAATCAAATGCAATAACTTTTTCATAATTTTGGTAATGTTTCCTAGAAGTGGGCTTGCTGGGTGAAAAGCTAAATGCATATATGATTTTTCTAAAAACTTCTAAATTCCTCTCTATCAGGATTATACCATTTTTTACTCTGACTGGCAATGTATTGGAGAGCTTGTCTCCCTCCTAGCCTCCACCAACATAGTATAGTGTCAAACATTTCCATTTGGGCCCATCTGTTAGATGGTGAGTGGCATCTCTGAGTAGTGTTAATTTGTATTGCTCCTATTATAAGTGAGGTTGACCTCAAATGCTGCCTAGCTTTCACATCAATTCTTAGATGAAGAATCCTTCTCATTCACTGAGATAACAAACAAAATAGGATGATAATTTCTTCCATCCTAACACCTTCTTATATCTGTACATATACACTCTACTTACACACTCTACCTTTGGAGAGTGCAGACAATGGCTTATTATTCTAATCTTAAAAGCAAACAAACAAACAAAAAATTCCTTTCTTGGCCCTATTACCCTTTCTAGGTATATCCCTACTTTTCTGCTTTATAAAATAACTTTGAAAAAAATTGTCTGCATTCCCTATCTTCACTTCCTCTCCCTCTGAAATTCGCTCTTGTCCCTTCACTAGCCTGATCTTGTCAATGTTCCCAATGTCCTCCATGTTGCTAAATCCAAAAATCAATCTGGAGCCTTTCTTGTTTGACCTATCAGCATTTTTTGACATAATTGATCACACCCTCTCCTTGAAGCACTGTCTTTGTTTCCAAGAAAGCATGACTTACTTATTTTCTTTTTTATAAGATGTTCTTTTTTCACCTCCAGAGATGATATTTTTCTCAACTCTTAACTCTTAATTCTGAAGTGTTCTAAGGCTGAGTCTTTGAACTTCTTCCATTCTCTCCTGACTTTTGGGGATTTCATCATTTTATGGCTTTGAAAACTAGCTCTATGATGATTAGTTACCAAGAGAAGCAGTAAGCAGGGCTAACAGACAAACAGACTCTGGCTATACATTACTATCTGTTAGTCCTTGAAACAAATAGTTAACTTTGTGTCTCAGTTTCCTTATTGTAAAATGTTGATAATAATAGTACTTTTCTAATAGGAAATTTGTACAAAATAAATATAATAAATATAATAGCAAAAACAGTTCCTGGCATCTAATTAGTGCAATATAAGCATTAATTCGTACTATTACTATAGTTTCAGGGCAATTCTCTCTCCTCCAAAATGGCAGACTAGTGTTTTAGTTGCTTTTTGAACACCTACACTTGGTTATTTTATTATTTTATTCCAAACTTAACATATACAGAGTACTCTTGATTTTATGCCTCAAACCTATCCTTGCAGTCTTTCCCTTTCATCACAGAATTCCCTAAAGGGGAATTCTATTCTTTCAGGTGAACAAGACTTCCTCTCACATTCCAAATGTAATATGTCAGCAAATCCTTTTGAATTTGCCTTCAAAATGAATCAACAACCTGGCCACTTCTTACCACCTCCGTTGCTACCACTCTAGTTGGAAAGAGCTTATCCCTTATCTGGATTCTTGCTCTTGACTGATCTCTCTGCTTCTGACCTTGACCCTCCTTAACATATGTTTCCACACAGCAGCCAGAGTGACTGAGAATATATATGATCTCTTCTTCTGTTTAAAATACTCCCATGAGTTCCCAACTCAAAAAGCCAAACTCATTGTCATGGCTCACAAGATCACAGAGACTATGCTGCCACGTGCCTGATCCTTCACTCTATGACTCCCCCCGACCCCGTTCCCACCCGACCCGACGTTCTGCCTCAGAGTACTATTTTCTTGTTAGTTTCTCTGGCATGCTCCCTCCATAGACATCAACATGGCCTTACTTTCTCATTATCTTAAATTCTTTACTCAGAAATCAGCTTAATGAAGAGGTCTTCCCTCATCATGTTATTTAACATTGAGGTCCCTCCTCTACCACCTCTGTACTTCTATCTCTAATACCTGTTTTATGTCTTTCATTAACACTTTTAGCATCTTATATATTTTACTGATTTTTCTCATCTGTTTTATGTCTTTCTCTTACTAGAATATAGATTCCATGGGGACTCCTAATTTTCCCCCATTTTTAAATCCTCAGTGCCTGGCACAAAGACATTTATAAATATTAACTAAACAAATCAATGAATTAAGTAGACCATTGGTTGCAAAAATTATAATTTTTGTAGACCTTTATATATTTGAAAGGCAATTTTCCAGAAAAAAATCAAAGAAAAATATGCAGAATTTGTTCATATTCATATTTAATAAATTAAACAGAGAAAAGAAAATAAAGGGGTGCTTCAAGCTCTGTCTATATACTACATATATAATTATACACATATTCTAATTGTATGTGTCTTAATTTACATGTTTATGATTGAAAAATTATAAAATATTGTGTCCAAATAGCTCAAAAATAAGTCAAAAACAATCCTTCCATACAGAAACCACTGTTGATATTTTAGCATGTACTTCCAATATAGTTTTAATATATATATTTATAGATATAAAATATATATATAAATATATTTTTTATATATATTTATATATATAAACATATATATATATATATAAATATATATATATATATACTTTTTTTTTAGGGACATTTGAGATAGTTATAAATACATCAATCCTCAATATAATTAAATAATATATCCCATTTTGGCAGACAGTGTGCTGGATACTTCCACAAATTATTTCATATTTATCCATCTTTTACACATAAAAAAATATAGTTCCTTAAAAAGCTAAAAATAGAATTACCATATGACCCAGCAATCTCACTACTGGGTATATACCCAGAGAAAAACCATAATTCAAAAAAACACATGCATCCAATGTTCAGTGCAGCACTATTTACAATAGCCAGGTCACGGAAGCAACCTAAATGCCCATCAACAGATGAATGGATAAAGAAGATGTAGTACGTATATACAATGGAATATTACTCAGCCATAAAAAGGAACAAAATTGGGTCATTTGTAGAGACATGGATTGACCTAGAGACTGTCGTACAGAGTGAAGTAAGTCAGAAACAGAAAAAGAAATATCGTGTATTAACGCATATATGTGGAATCTAGAAAAATGGTACAGATGAACCAGTTTGCAAGGCAGAAATAGAGACACAGATGTAGAGAACAAACGTATGGAACTCAAGGCAGGAAAGCAGGGGGATGGTGGTGCTGGGATGAATTCGGAGATTAGGATTGACATATATACACAAATATGTATAAAATAGATAACTAATAAGAACCTGCTGTATAAAAAGTAAAATAAAATAATTTTTTTTTTAAAAACCCAATAAAACAAAACTAAAAAACCTATACTTTATCACCTTCTTGAATTTAGATGAGGCCAAGTGATTAGGTCTGTTCAATGAAATATGAGCAGAAAAAATGAACTTCATGTTCATGATGAAGAAAGGAAATGTCCTTCGGATTCCCCTGCTTTGGGCTTTATGGAGTTGATGTAGCCACAATAGGAGTAGTCTGGGTCTCTGAGTCAGCATATGGAGAGCAGATGCCCAGCGTTGCCCAGCCTGCTGTAGGGTCTCCAGAGAGTGAGAAATAAACTTATGTTAGTTTATTAAGAATTGCAGGTTGCTTGTTATTTCCCTTGTTATTCCTTTCTGACTAACACACCCATGATGGTATTTTCCCAAATTTCTAGTTATTTTTCTACATAATTATCTTAGCTCTCACGTATCATTCTTTCATAGATGCTTTAAAATCAAAAAGTTAATAAGGTAATAAAAACAAATGATGAAACTTACCAGCTTAAGCGACTTGTTTCTGGTTTGCTTAACAGTTTGTTCTTACACCAGAGAAGTTATTAGCTCTCATTTTTAATTCCGATCTATTGCCCCTTGTATGAAGTATATTTTGGATTTTCAAATAGATGTAAAATATTTATTCCACCTTTCTATGTGACAATATTGAGAGATCTCCTTGGGTATAAAGTAGCACTCTCACTTTCTTTCCCAACTAAAGGAATGTATGTTAATTTGGAACAATCATTATTAATGGCCACAGTGATCCACTTGCAAAGAGGATTATGACTTGGCTAAATCAATTTCTTCTTCTACCTTAATTTGATGTAGATTCTTTCCAATGAGACAAGATATTTCTAGCATTATAGTACAAAATCAACAGAAAAGGAGATGAAGTAAAAAGCCAAAGAGATGTACTAGACCAGGGCTAGGGTAGTGATTTTGAAGGATGTAAAGTATGACAGAAGTGTTAGCTTAGCTGTGCTGAATAAAGAAAGTGATTGATTGGGGAAGAAAGGCAAAAAAAAAAGTTATTTATATACACACACATTTTTGCATCTCTATCTCCCACTGGTGGAATTTGATTAATTCAAGGAAATAAGTATTTTGAAATTAATTTTGACTTCCTGATTAGATCCTTTGATCAAGATAGTGATCTGAGATCTGGCTACATTTCATATAATATGAGTCTCCTACCCCTTTTCTTCTATTAATGGTTCAAACCAATTTTTTGATGACCTGTTGCTTTGTTTCATTTGTCTTGCTCAAAATAGTTTTGTAAGTACATTTGCAATTTCCCAAATTAACCTTAATTTTCTCTTTATTTTTCTCAAACTCACATTTTCTATTTCAAATTATATCCATAGATAGAAAAGGAATCAGATAATTATCACCTAGAATTCTAAAATTCATTATCAGAAATCAGACATTCTGATAACTGATTCGATCCTATGCTTACTGTATAGTGAAAATAAGCTGTTTTCAGTTTATTAGATGACACTGTTGACTTTTAGAGTTGTGGTTTTGTTCTCTAGAGAGAAAATAGTCTGACATTACTAAAATTCAATTATTAAAAAATTAAAGCAAATCAAGTTCGTCATAAACTGTTCAAACAAATTCAGTTTGCTTTGATACATTTAATTCTAGTTTTGATCAAATAAAAATGTGACACTACTTTACCAGCGATCATAAAAATGTAAACCAGTTTTGTCTTCAGAAAGTCTCTCAGAGACAGTTAAAAGATACCTTAGTGAAACACAATTTATACTGTATCTTAATTTTATAGCCTAAAGGGAGAAGTTGACATACAGATTATATGATTAACTATCTTCACTTCCAGAGTAGTTCAATATTTTCTTTCTCAAACGAATAAAGCTTTTCTCTTACTGCCTCACCCTAGGAAAATGGTGATAAACACTATTACACTTGTCAAAACATAACAAACATCTGTAGCTCTATCACACCTAGTAGACAATGTACAAAACAAATGAGAGATAAAAATATAAAGATGCATGTACTAAACCAGCTTTTAAACAAATGTAAATAAATTCAAAAATCTAAAACTATTTTCATTAGTAAAATTGATAATAGTTAAGAAAAAGCAATTCCTGTTTTAGTAAGAATGTAGAAAAATTTAAAAGCCTCAGGCAGTTAGTACAAGGGCAAATTTTTAGATTTTCAAAAATGTGTTTACATATAACAAAAAATCATTTTGCACATGTATTGTCTCAGAAATTCTACATGGAGAAATTTATCCTCAGAGGAAATAATTATGTAATGTAGAAATATTCTGAAGCTAGGATGCTTAACAAAGTTGTTTATTATCAGGAATGTTTGAAAAAAAAAACTAAATAGGTTTAAACAAACACCAAGATATAAGAGAATATATTCATATGATGTAAGACCTTACTTTATTAATGTTACATTGTAGAGGAATATTTTCTCTCTTGGAAAGACTTTCCTATTAAACCAAAGAACAAGCCATAATGTTATTATTCTTTGCATGGATATATATGTGGATATATCCATATATATCCATATATATATATATATATATATATATATATATATATATATATATATATACATACATATACACACACATACACACACACAAAGAGAGATTGTATAAATATGAAGTTTATATGATCTATTATTGATAAGATTATCTCTGGTATTTGCATTATGAGTTATTTTAATTTTCTTTTTTTAGTGTTTATCTTGATTTTCTACGATTGCAGGTTAATTGGAGCCTTTGCTCCAAGTCATCCTCATCACTCCATGGCTTAAACTTATGGAAGAGCTACCATTTTGAGTGGTTCTTTTCCCCATTGCATTAACAGAGAAGATTTCATGGAAAATTATTGCACTGACTCTTCAAGGTATACCCAGAAGTTAGACATGACCAAGGCAGGTCTCACAGCCATTGCTAACTTTAAAGACATGGAGACGAGCCATTCTATTCTACATTTGCTTACAAGAATGAACACTGGAGATACTGCAAACAGCATTTGGTATATGGCTGCTTTGATTTAAAGAAACAGAGAGCATATAAATAAAGGTTTCTCTTACCTTCTTGATGAGAACTGTCTTCCTTGTGGAACTACACAGAAGTTAGCTGTTTCCTATCCAAATAAGAGATTTTCTTGTGGGCTAGATAAATAATGTCTCCAACAACATGGAAGGAGAGAGACAAGACTTCAGAAGGACACAAGGCATCTGAATGCATTGGAAAGATAATATTTTCCCAACAAAGAAGCTAGTGATTCAAGGAAAAATGTGGTCACGTTCAAGATATAGAACCCAAAGCAGCTGAGGTGAATATAAGAACTCAATGGCAATAGAAGAACTATAGGTGGTAAAGAGTGTGTGGTACACAGATATCAAAGGATAGGGCAGAAGAAGAAAAACAGTTTAAAGGGAAGAAAGAAAAAAATAGGAGATCAATTGGTTCTTGAATATTTGAGCAAACACCACAAATCTAGAAATAATAGTAATAAATATCTAATCAATCATGGAGCGTATAAGAGGGCTCCAACATATCCTACCATTGACAATAGCTCTACAAAAGGTGAGATAAATTTAGCCAGTAGAATCAATAACAAAAAATAGAACCTCACAAAATGGGCAAATGAAACAGATTTAGACACCAAATTAGCTCATAGATAAGAGAGGAAAATATCAAATCACCTGAGAGTTTACTTACACCTATAATTCATATTGATATATTTAATTTGACTACTTAGTATACTTTTATACATGATGGGTCCATAAATTAATCTAATGGGTTCTTTACCTTTAAAAATCCAATGTAAGTAGCTTACTTTAACATAGTTTTTAAGAAAAAGATCAGTGAACCTAGATGGATTCAGCTGATCCTAGGGTAAGAGCATCCTTCACGCCTAAAATTCTCCTATCCACCAGTCAAAGAAAGCTCAGAATTAAGTCCTAACTGAAGCAGTTTGACTTAACTTACATGAAATTCATTCTCATAGAGAGATGCATGAGAAATGTAGCTAATGTGAATTCCCTTTGGAAATGAATTATTTTCGTGGCTAATTATTTGTCTCCTGGAAAGACTGCAGGCAGCTTTGAGTGCCATGTGGCTCCCACGGGGAAACATTTATTAGGGACAAGGACACAAGATGATAATGACATGCAGGCATCAGTCCTAGAAACACAGTGTTTCAGATGCATGGTCTAATATGTTTGGCAGTAAAAATATAAATGTTTTTATGTGGAAAGAAAATTGGGAAAGTTAGACTATTTGATGTTACTAAAAAGAGTCTCAGGCTGGTATTGAGTAATATGATGATTATGGCTAAAATATTATTAGGAATTATAATGCCATCTCAATAGAAGAGTCATTCCAAATTCACCACTTGGAAAGACTGTATTCATCTAATTAGGCATTTTAGGGCTTTATTCACACAATAAAAACACATGAAATGCATGAATAAGACTGTTAATCATGATATATTTTAGTTTCTGAGAGACTTTAGCAGGAATGAGGACACCAAGGAAAGTGTTAAATTCAAATTAAGGTATTTAAGAGTTACAAAGGATTACTTATTTTTTCACTTTATTAAAGTTACAGTCTTCCAGTGCCCAAATCCCTCCTTGGAATATTACTTTATATTTTCTGGATGTTCTCTTAACTCTTGCTGGTCATTGTTACTAACACAGCATAGCAAAGAGTCTATTTTCTAAAAACTGTCCATTAGAATGCTTAAAAAACAGTAGGGTTTGTTTGTTTTTTTTTTTAAACCAGTTGACTTTCTACTGAAAGACAGTATAGTTAGCTTATTTTTAAGGAAAAATTAGTTCTCAATGTCTAATATTTCACTAGTCTTAGGAAAATTACAAACTATCACTGATGAACCTATATGTTGGTCACTATTATGCAATAGTCATCAAAGAGTTTTGTTTTTACTAGCCACCTAATGCACTCTAGTGTTGCTGAGTTTCTTGTATCAGGACTATGGGGCATTTTTTTGCCAACCATATGCTATTAGTGTAGAACAAAATCATTGAGTGATGCTCAACTGTTGCTTTTTCTGGTTTACAGGGTATGCAATCAGTAACCTCATAAACTGGTGTTTTTGAACAACACTTTCAGAGATATTCAATAATTTGGAGACTCAATCAAGAGAGTACTACAAAATATTCAAAATATTTTTCAACATCTGAGAGTTGAAACCCAGCACCGATTATTCATAATGATAGAATAGTTATTGATGAAAAGACAAGGAGGTCACAAGACAGATTTGATCTAAAAGTGTCTACATCCTTTAGTAGCTCTCTAAAGGAAATATGGAGACTTTTCTATTCTCAGCTTGCTCAAATATACCCCCACCCTCATGCTGCATTCAATTCCAAACCCAAAGAAAATATACAGATGGAAAATAAGCATATAAAATACTTAACATCACATGCCATTAGAAATTGTAAATTAAAGCAATGAGATACCACTATACTACACACCTATTAGAAAGGTTAAAATCTAAAACAATGACAACACCAAATGCTGGTGAAGAAGTGAAACAACGGGAATTCTCATTCATTGTTGGTGGAAATGCAAAATGGTACAGCCACTTTAGAAGATAGTTTGTTAATTATGTACAGAGCTAAAGATACTCTTACCATACAATCCAGCAATCATATTCCAAAGTATTTACTCAAATGAGCTGAAAACATGTTCACTCAAAATTATGCATGCAAATATTTATAGTAGCTTTATTCATCATTGGCCAAATTTGGAAACAACCAAGATATCCTTCAATAGGTGAATAGGTAAATAAACTGAGGCATAGTCATACAATGGGATATTATTCAATGATAAAAATAAATAAGACATCAAGCCATAGAAAGGCAAAGAGGAAACTTAAATATATATTGCTAGGTGAAAGAAGTAAATCTGAAAAAGTTGCATACCATATGATTCCTATTACATGACTTTCAGAAAAGGAAAAACTTCAGAGACCGTAAATAAATCAGTGCTTTCCAGGGGACTGAGAAGAGTGGGGGGTTGCATAAGCACAGGAGACTTTTATGGTGGTGAAATTATTCTTTATGATACTGTTATGTTGGATGCATACCATTATACTGTCATCAAAATCCATAAAATGTACAATACAAAAATTGTACCCTATTACAAATCTTGGACTTTATTTAATAACATATTGGTTCATCAATTGTGATAAATATACCACACGAATGCAAGTTGTCAATAATAGAGGAAACTGAGCGAATGGCGGGTAGTTGGAGGATCATAGGGGTATTTGGGAACTCTGTAGTGTCTGCTTAATTTTTCTGTAAATCTAAAACTGCTCAAAAATATAAAGTCAATTAATTTAACAAATTCACTTTGAGGATTTTGAATTAGGGATGAAACTCTTAGGGAGATAAGCTCAACAGATTCTACAGTCCAGATCCATTCCTGCTACTCTTGGGTAAGTCATTTCATCACATTTTCCCTCAGTTTTCTACCTGTAAAATGGAATAATAATAATACTTACCACATAATGTTGTTGAGGATTACAACAAGAACAGTGATAGTATACAATAAGTTTATTATTTTTGTACAATCACTATCCATGAGAGACTGTGAAACTGAAGTAGAACAAGAGGGTGGTATGGCTATGGGGAGAAACTTGTCACAGATATGAGATTCTATGGCCAGAAAGTACAATCCTGGTTTCAAAGGTAGGTCCCCACAGTGAAAGTCACAAGAGCAGTTGTTGGTAAGCATTGCTCTATAATTGATTAATTTCTCACATGGACATGTCTATTTGTTTTGTTCATGTAGTGTCTGTAAAGACTGTCGATTCACTCAATTAATTTTGGGAAGCCCATGAAGTAATAGTAACTACTGGAATTTACTCAGCACTTTTTTGTTTGGCAGGCACTGTTCTAAGAGTTTTACACCTTAATTAATTTTTACATAAAAATTAGATAGGTATGGCTATTCTTTTAATTTCACGGAAGTGTAACTGAGGTTAGTTGATTTAACCTGCTCATGGTCACACAGCAAATAAGTAAAAACAGAAATTTGAACAGAAGCAGCCTGATTCTAAAATCTGAATTTTTTACCAGCATGTTATATTGACACCTTTATAATATATATGTTCTATATATGCATTTTTGTTTGTTTGCCTGTTTCCTGTTCTACCATAAGATTTTAACCTTACTCCATACTTATTAATTTTGTGTCCTTAAGCAATTTTATTGGCCTCCTTGGGGACAATGATATTAACAACATCACAGGGTTTTGTAAGGATTAATGACCTAATACACGTAAAGGGCTTTGAAAAGTACTTGAGATAGAGAAAGGACATAATACATGTTATGTCTGTTATATTTTTGTTATTACTCAATTGTTTTGTTATCATCTCAATACACCTTTATTACTGACTATACCAATAACAACCTTTAAAATTTTATATCTTTATTATATATATCAAAATATTTCATATATATGCACAATATTTGATAATGTCTTACGGCCATTAACAATCTCTACTTTACATAGAAATCAGTCTATGATCACTAGCAATAAGGTTTTGAGTAAAGAAGTTCTATCATCAGAGACGAGTAAGCGATAACACTGAATTTTGCATAGCGCCTGGTCCGTAGTAGGCTCTCAATAAATATTTGATGAACTAATAAATAAATAGCACTCAATGCAATAGTACCTTACCAGAGAACAAACATAGGAAATGACAGTACCAACCCTAATACTATGGTTTACCACAAGCACAGGAGGAAGTTCAGCCCAACTGAACAAACATCATATACTTAGATCTAATACACTTAGTAAATTCATACATCTTGCAGGGGTCCAAAGAAGTTCCTAGGGAAAAAATAGTGGAAGAGTCACAAAGAAGGTAAAACTTAGATTAGATTTGACAGGTGAATAGAATTTACTGAGGAGCAAGATGCTCCATTCATTAAGTCATGTGCGTTATAAATAAAAGCATCACCAAATAGTGCTAGAATTAGTATATACTGAGTAATGATTAAATATCCTTTCTTTCTATATTATGATCTATTTAATATAGCATATAAAGTTCATGTAGATAAATGTAAATTCATACATACCTGACAAAGTTTTACTCAACCATTGCTGCAATAATGCTGCCTAACAAACCACTGCAAATTTCAGTGGCTTAGAATGCTCTTCCATTTACTAGATGGGATGCTTCCTGATTCATGAATCATTGAATAAAGCCAATTATATCTTCAATTAAAAAAAAATATCATTGGCTTAAACAACACACCTTTCTTCTGCTCCCCTGACTAGAGATCAGTTTTGGTTAAGCTCATCTAGGCTGCATTCTGCTGGTGGCTCTACCTCAAGATGTGAGTCAGACAGGCTTGGCTCTAAGGTCTGGGTTGGATTTAGACCTGCTCTGATTTTCTCTCATCCCTCTTAGCCCAGTGTCAACTGAGGAAATGCTTCTCATGGAGAATGATAGGAAGTCAAGAGGTCAATCCAAACACCTCTGTTTCTGTTAGAGCCAATAACTTGCCTTAGGTCAAAGTAAGTCAGTCATGTGGCCAAATTCAAGTACAATGGTGCATTGAAATGTCCTCCACTCTCTTCAGTGCACCAGAAGAAGCATGACCTTCAATCCAATAATCGTAAGTGCATCTATATTGCCATTTTGAAGAATAAAAAAGAAAGAAACTGTCAGTCTTCTTTAGGAAAGAATGATCAACTCTGAATTAGCAATAAGCAAAACACATTTAGTTAACTACGAAAAAATAGAGGGTTGGAGAAATTGGAGCCCCAGAAGTAAGCCAAATGTTTTACTCTAGGAAGCACATTTGGGACACTGTATGTTCTGGGAGTAGACACGTGTAAGAATTGTAACAGAAGGTCAGAGTGTCAGGCAAAGAAAACCTGGACTAGTAATTAGTTGGGCTCCAATATCATGGCAACAAAATCCAGAACTTGGGATTCTTCCTAAACAGAAATGTGCACCCCTTCTCTTAAATTATAGTTACCTATTTGAACATAGTTTGTAACGTCAAAAATCACTGCTGTTTGCTTTGTAATAATGTAATTTTATTTCATGTGGTAGGCAAAATTCTGAGATGACATACACCTATTTATAATCTCCCCATGTGTGTGGTGGAACCTATAACTTTCTTCTAACCATCTAAACAAGGCAAAAGTGAAGGGATTTTGATAATGTAATCAAAGTCTTTAATTGGTTTACTTTAGGTGAATCAAAAGTGAGATTATCTTGGGTGGGTCTGTCCTAATGGGCTCTTAATAGAGAGTCTAAAAGAGTCTAAAAGCAAAACACCAGAGAGTCTCCTCCCCCTCCCCTCTCTTTCTTTCTCTGTGTGTTTGTGTGTGTGTGTCTGTGTTTGGCTGCTAGCTTTGAAGAAGCAATATACAATAAGATATAATAAATTCTGCCAACAACATGAGGGAACTTGGAGAGAGATCCTTCCCTAGCTGTGCCTTCAGATGAGAGCACAGCTTGCCTGACACTTTGAGTGCAGACCTGCTGAGAGCCTGAGCAGTGGACCCAGCCAGGCTGTGCTCCTGACTCATGGAAACTGTGAGTAAAAACTGTGTGTTGTTTTAAGCTCCTGAGTTTGTGATAGTTTCTCATGCAGCAGAAGAACGGTTTATACATTACATGAAAATAAAGCAACATGGACAATATCATGAGTCAATACGCATTTAGTAATGGGGATCTGATTAAAGGAACCATTCATTCCATTGGAGGATCACACACATGAAAGGAGACCCAAGTCCACGGTTTCAGAGTAAAGCCTGGATGGTTGTTCTGTCTACCTGGTGAAGCTACTTGATCTTTTCAAAAATGCACTTAGTAAGATTCCTTTACATATCAGTATTAATATGATTAATACTCAAAATGACATAAGACAAGCATTATCCTTTGCTTAAGTGCAAATTGATTTGTATTATTACCTTCAGCAAGGACCTCCTTATACTGTTTATGTTGGATATGTAATGTTGACACAATGTAATAAAAGAAACATATTTTAATGTACATCAGATATATTGAGAGGAAAAAGTTGAAGGGCTGAATATTGTTGTGTTTCCACTACCAACATCACCCCACTCTTCCATTAGTTCTAAATGTCATGTCACTGGTCAGATTTCCTGGAAAGCAGAAACTGAGACAAAATGTGGATGCAGGAAGAGTCTTGTAGAGTGCTCTTGTGATCAAAACCTGTGGGAGGAGAGGAATCAGGATGGATGGGGCAGAACAGTTTTGCAATGTAATGTCACCAAAAACCTGTGCTGCTCCCATGGTAAGCTCTAAAGCTGAGATGACACTTTAGAGATGTCCTAAGCTGGGGCCAAGTGTCCAACCCCTGTCTCCCCTACAGAGACAATTCATTGGATACTGGCCACACAGGGAAGGCCGTCAGCTGAGGGCTGACATCTGACAGCACATATAGTAGCTGGAGGAGAAGTCCTTCAGTCCTACAGGGGATAGAAGGAGCATTACCACATTTGTGGTATATCATTTAATATTTGATTATCTTTTAGATTAAATACGTTAAGCTGGGAAAGGTGAGTAAATACATTAAGCTGGGAATGGTGAGTACAAGGTAAACCAGTGATTTTTTTTTTCTAAAACTGAGGCAAAACAACTATTTTTCTTCTTCTCTTTTCCTTTGATTTTCCCATTGATAAAATGAGGATAATAGGAGATATGCCCCTGATTGACCTCATAGTTATGTTCTTTGGATTTAAAAAAGAAAGAAAGAAAGAAAAATGCTAACAAACCAAAAAACTAATGGTTTTTGAAGAAGACATAATAAATCTGAATTATGCTGAAATTAACAGTCATACATTGCTATTAAAATGACATTTTAAAATGGCAGACTTAACTTCTTGTAAACCAATTTGCAATTGGGAATTAACTCCTTTGCGAATTGGTAACATCAGGGTTCTAGCTAAATCCTGGACAGCCTTGCATTTCTGAATACCATTACTGACCTCTGGACACTGAGTGAAAGAAAATGCAGTGGCAGCCACGAAACGTGTAGTGTGGCAGTTGCAGTGAAAGTGATCAAGAGCCTTGTCTTTCACCTTGAGCCTTATACTTCTGTCCTGCGAGGTTTAACACCTCACCTCCAGACTCAGTAAAGTCCCAAGTGACTGTGAATTGACATCACAAACACACCTACAAATTTAACAAGGGAGAAAAAATGGAGGAAAACTTGGGGGAAAATGCGATCAGCAACTTTTGAGTTAAGATGAAAGAACAAGGAAAATATTAACGAAATCATTTTAAAAGGTCATTAAGGAAAGAAACAAAACAAAATACAACTCTCCTGTAACTGAAGATCAGTCTGCCAGGGGAGAGCTCAGCTGTGTCCAGATAAAGTACTATCATACTTTACCTTAATGAACTCTGTACTGACAAGTCTTTTATGACAAATTTTGTGCTCTCAGCAACTTCAAATCTAAGAGATTTGGAGCTCCATTTAAAGCTGTATCTTGGCCCTGTCATGTCTGTGTGACAAGTTCTCACAGTCCTCATCTGGGTCACTAAATGGAGATCCCATGATAGAGAAAGCCGGCATCCCATCCATCTTGCTTTGCATGAGTGCGCCTCTGTCAGGAAAACTACATACCAATGTTAGTTTTATATGCTCTCCAGAAATGCAGCCATGAATTGGTTTCCAGTAGCCTGAACAGAAGCAAACTGCAAGAATCAATTTAGAAGTGTGTTGTTCCCCTACACTGGAAAAAAAGGAAATAAAGCCAGCAATCACTTTCACTTCAACCCTGTATCATACGATATTTCAAAGCTTTTGTATACCTCTTTTTTTTTTTTTTTTTCTTTTAGGAAAGGTTAATTGTTTTCCCTTGTTTGAAATAAGGAAAAAACATATCATGGAAATAAAAGAAATTATTTAAGAGTAAGTGGTAAAAACAATTCATTGTGTAGTTAATTAAATTGTATTAACATTTCACTTCCATTGCTCAAAGGAAAAAAAAAAAATTTGCCAGCAGTTAAAATGGAAAATATTTCATCTTAGAGTTGTGGCAGTCTTTGTGCAATGATTTGTTTTTTTCTATTTTTTTCTGTCTTTGCCTTATTTGTAACATGGGTTATTTGATTTTCTTTAATGCAATGTTTAAAAAACAAAACAAAATAAACCACTGTAATCTCAGTGTTTTCTCAGAAGATCTGAAACATCTCACCATAAGTGTAAAAGTTGAATCTCTAGGACTCCATAAAACATTCTGCAGTTGTTTTGTTTTTTTTTTAACATCTTTATTGGAGTATAATTGCTTTACAATGGTGTGTTAGTTTCTGCTTTATAACAAAGTGAATCAGTTATACATATACATATGTTCCCATATCTCTACCCTCTTGCATCTCCCTCCCTCCCACCCTCCCTATCCCACCCCTCTAGGTGGTCACAAAGCACCGAGCTGATCTCCCTGTGCTATGCGGCTGCTTCCCACTAGCTATCTATTTTACATTTGGTAGTGTATATATGTCTATGCCACTCTCTCACCCTGTCACATCTTACCCCTCCCTCTCCCCATATCCTCAAGTCCATTCTCTAGTAAGTCTGTGTCTCTATTCCCGTCTTGCCACTAGGTTCTTCATGACCTTTATTTTCCCTTAGATTCCATATATATGAGTTAGCATACTGTATTTGTTTTTCTCTTTCTGACTTACTTCACTCTGTATGAGAGACTCTAACTCCATCCACCTCACTACAAATACCTCCATTTCATTTCTTTTTATGGCTGAGTAATATTCCATTGTATATATGTGCCACATCTTCTTTATCCATTCATCCGATGATGGACACTTAGGTTGCTTCCATGTCCTGGCTATTGTAAATAGTGTTGCAATGAACATTTTGGTACATGACTCTTTTTGAATTATGGTTTTCTCACGGTATATGCCCAGCAGTGGGATTGCTGGGTCGTATGGTAGTTCTATTTTTAGTTTTTTAAGGAACCTCCATACTGTTCTCCATAGTGGCTGTATCAATTTACATTCCCACCAACAGTGCAAGAGTGTTCCCTTTTCTCCACACCCTCTCCAGCATTTATTGTTTCTAGATTTTTTGATGATGGTCATTCTGACCAGTGTGAGATGATATCTCATTGTAGTTTTGATTTGCATTTCTCTAATGATTAATGATGTTGAGCATTCTTTCATGTGTCTGTTGGCAATCTGTATATCTTCTTTGGAGAACTGTCTATTTAGGTCTTCTGCCCATTTTTGGATTGGGTTGTTTGTTTTTTTCTTATTGAGCTGCATCAGTTGCTTGTAAATCTTGGAGATTAATCCTTTGTCAGTTGCTTCATTTGCAAATATTTTCTCCCATTCTGAGGGTTGTCTTTTGGTCTTATTTAAGGTTTCCTTTGCTGGGCAAAAGCTTGTAAGTTTCATTAGGTCCCATTTGTTTCTTTGTGTTTTTATTTCCATTTCTCTAGGAGGTGGGTCCAAAAGGATCTTGCTGTGATTTATGTCATAGAGTGTTCTGCCTATGTTTTCGTCTAAGGGTTTGATAGTGTCTGGCCTTACACTTAGGAATTTAATCCATTTTGAGTTTATTTTTGTGTATGGTGTCAGGGAGTGTTCTAATATCATACTTTTACATGTATCTGTCCAATTTTCCCAGCACCACTTATTGAAGAAGCTGTCTTTTCTCCACTGTATATGCTTGCCTCCTTTATCAAAGATAAGGTGACCATATGTGCATGGGTTTATCTCTGGGCTTTCTATCCTGTTCCATTGATCTATATTTCTGTTTTTGTGCCAGTACCAAACTGTCTTGATTACCGTAGCTTTGTAGTATAGTCTGAAGTCAGGGAGCCTGTTTCCTTCAGCTCCATTTTTCTTCCTCAAAATTGCTTTGGCTTTTCAGGGTTTTTTGGGTTTCCATACAAATTGTGAAATTTTTTGTTCTAGTTCTGTGAAAAATGCCAGTGGTAGTTTGATAGGGATTGCATTGAATCTGTAGATTGCTTTGGGTAGCAGAGTCATTTTCACAATGTTGATTCTTCCAATCCAAGAACATCGTATATCTCTCCATCTATTTCTATCATCTTTAATTTCTTTCATCAGTGTCTTATAATTTTCTGCATACAGGTCTTTTGTCTCCTTAGGTAGGTTTATTCCTAGTTATTTTATTCTTTTTGTTGCAATGGTAAACGAGAGTGTTTTCTTAATTTCACTTTCAGATTTTTCGTCATTAGTGTATAGAAATGCAAGAGATTTCTGTGCATTAATTTTGTATCCTGCTACTTTACCAAATTCATTGATTAGCTCTAGGAGTTTTCTGGTAGCATCTTTAGGATTCTCTATGTATAGTATCATGTCATCTGCAAACAGTGACAGCTTTACTTCTTCTTTTCCGATTTGGATTCCTTTTATTTCTTTTTCTTCTCTGATTGCTGTGGCTAACACTTCCAAAACTATGTTGAATAACAGTGGTGAGAGTGGGCAACCTTGTCTTGTTCCTGATCTTAGTGGAAATGGTTTCAGTTTTTCACCATTGAGGACAATGTTGGCTGTGGGTTTGTCATATATGGCCTTTATTATGTTGAAGAAACTTCCCTCTATGCCTACTTTCTGCAGGGCTTTTATCATAAATGGGTGTTGAATTTTGTCAAAAGCTTTCTCTGCATCTATTGAGATGATCATATGGTTTTCCTCCTTCTATTTGTTAATATGGTGTATCACATTGATTGATTTGCATATATTGAAGAATCCTTGCATTCCTGGGATAAACCCCACTTGATCATGGTGTATGATCCTTTTAATGTGCTGTTGGATTCTGTTTGCTAGTATTTTGTTGAGGATTTTTGCATCTATGTTCATCAGTGATATTGGCCTGTAGTTTTCTTTCTTTGTGACATCTTTGTCTGGTTTTGGTATCAGGGTGATGGCGGCCTCATAGAATGAGTTTGGGAGTGTTCCTCCCTCTGCAATATTCTGGAAGATTTTGAGAAGGATAAGTGTTAGCTCTTCTCTAAATGTTTGATAGAATTCGCCTGTGAAGCCATCTGGTCTTGGGCTTTTGTTTGTCGGAAGATTTTTAATCACAGGTTCAATTTCAGTGCTTGTAATTGGTCTGTCCATATTTTCTATTTCTTCCTGGTTCAGTCTCAGCAGGTTGTGCATTTCTAAGAATTTGTCCATTTCTTCCAGGTTGTCCATTTTATTGGCATAGAGTTGCTTGTAGTAATCTCTCAAGATTATCATTCTGCAGTTTTAATAAAAGTTATATTGCTCTAAGTAATTCCTAAATGGTATGTAAATCAAATTAAAGGTGGCATTGTCCTCTATACAACAAAAGTGAGTCATGCACATAATTTTTTAAAAAAAGCATCAAGAAGATCGCAAAGTCTGATGTGTTACTTCATCATTATGGTACCCAAGGTTAGCCAAAAGAATAGTACCTAGACCCTTATGAAGCCTGGAATTAACAAACAGAGTATAACCCAGGTAGGTTCAACTGCAAGTGCTAATTAAAGATGAGCTTAAAATAGATTGTAAATTTACTGGCTTCAAATATCAATAAAAAGAATAATGATTGAAAAGGATAGAATGATAAGCTACACTTTACTATTACAAAAAAAAAAAAAAAAGAAAAGTAACTACTGTATCAAAAAGGACATGGTTGCAATGCCTAAGAGTTTGAAATGCCCTTTAGGAATAATATCTTTTCCCCCCAAGATCTTCTCCAAGATACATTTTGTTATAATTCTTCCTGACCTCTTGCCCATTGAGGTGCTTGTATCTGCAGAGGAAATTTCATAGAAATAATCCTCCTGAAATGAAGGAACGACTTACTTTTGTCCTTCACGGATATAAACTATATTGAAAACAATTTTACGTTGCTCAGCAGCATTTAATACACCAAAATAAAACCCCACTCTTCATCTTCCTCTTAAAAGCAACAAAATTGAATTTCTTAACATGGCTTCTCATATCTATTTAGTTTAGATTAAATGTAAGTTAAAGCATAATCTTTCTGTAATCTGATCACAGGTTCCAACAAATAGGATGGCTAGGGGCAGGACATGAAATAGAAAATTCTATATTGTTCTAAGCGTGTTCATATCTAGACTCTGAAGCAGAAAGTCCCCAGTGGTTTCCAGTGCCAGCCTTTCATCTTCCAAAACATACGGTATCTCTGAGTGAACTCCCTCTGAACTCCACTTGTCAAAGTAATGGCGAAATAGCAACATCACGTAAACAAAACAAGAGGCTGCATTGCTGCTAATGTTAGCATCATTAAAAATTAAGTATGGCTGATTTGAGCAAATATTTAAAGCCGACAATTTCATTCTTTGCAATGGTTTCCCTCTAACACGGAGAGTTGTTTTTAAAATATTCTTCAAGCAGTAAGGTTTTTCTTTTGATAAACCATAGTTTATTCCCTTTGTCCTAGGGTTATAGTTTCATTTTACTTCACAGACCATTTTGTCTATGAGACTTGGGATTTCCTTTAACATATCACGTTAAAGCATAACAACATAAAATCTCATAAAATACAAAAACTAACATTATTTCTTTACAAAATATCTGTTAGAAGTTATATGTGTATTAAAAATACTTAGATACATAAAAATTGCTTGAAACTCCTAATTAGATTCTGAAATATCAAGAAAATCATATCAGATTTAGCTTAAATGTTGAAACAAGTGTTCCATATAGATCTGTAAAGAAGCATATTGGAAACACCTGAAAAAGCCTATCTCTCAGAGGTTAGTTTTGAGGTTCTCTTGCTTATAATGTGGTTTGCAGTACCTCATGTTTATAGCCCTATTACTGGTCCTGTTTTCTGAAGAAAAATTAAACTTAATCACTTCTGACAAACTAGAACAAGGGCTCCATGTCAAGTTTTATATATTCTACTCTCTCTATCTCCATTAAATATGGATAGTTTATTCCTACTATGCTATAAATATCAGTAAAGTTAAAATGTTAGAATCCTGGAGGCATTTGCAGTTTGACAATTAAAAAAAAAAAGCCTGCAGTCAGCGGCATGAAAGTACAGTCATGAAATCTGAGTTTATATGTTCATTGTCAAAACTGGGGTGATTTTGTGGCTTCCCAACAACTATCTGCATAGTCATGGGATTGGGCCTTGTGTTCTTTTAGCCAATATAGAAAGAAAAATATAATTTAGAAAGAAAAATTCTCAAATAAACACAGATTTTATAAGTGATGATATAGAACTGACCCTAAAGTGATGAGAGACTACATATGTTTTTTCTTAGAACATTATTTTTCTTTTTTTTTGAAGCTTTAAATATGCCATAGATTTTTTTAAACTTTTTATTTTATATTGGAGTATATTTGATTAACAATGTTGTTAGTTTCTGGTGTACAGCAAAGTGATTCAGTTATACATACACATGTATATATTCTTTTTCAAATTCTTCTCCAATTTAGGTTGTTACATAATATTGAGCAGAGTACCCTGTTCTATACAGTAGGTCCTTGTTGGTTATCCATTTTAAATACAACAGTGTGTACTTGTCAATCCCGAACTCCGTATCAGTCCCCCTCTCCCTTCACCCCTGGTAACCCATAAGTTGGCTGAATGGATACAAAAACAAGACCCATATATATGCTATCTACAAGCGACCCACTTCTGACCTAGGGACACATACAGACGGAAAGTGAGGGGTTGGAAAAAGGTATTCCATACAAATGGAAATCAAAAGAAAGCTGCAGTAACAATACTCTTATCAGACAAAACAGACTTTAAGATAAAGACAGTTATAAGAGACAAAGAAGGACACTACATAATGATCAAGGGATCAATCCAAGAAGAAGATATAACAATTGTAAATATTTATGCACCCAACATAGGAGCACCTCAGTACATAAGGCAAATATTTTTCAACCGAATATATGCCTTTGCTTCACATTCTATTCTCCAGTGTTCTCCAGGTCATAAATTACACCCTGCTTTTTCCCTTTTGGTTTTTGCACATCCCTTTTCCTCTCTTTGGAATTTTCTTCCTCTACATTTATTCTGATAAAACCCTGCTCATACTTCATTACACAGGTTAGATTTCACTTTTGTTAGGAAGCCATTAACAGACCCACCTAAGAGCAAGGAAGGTGCTACCTCCTGTGCCCCCAGAACAGAGGATCCTTCTCCTACCTGAACACATTCACACAATGTCATTTGAGAACCAAGACACCATTGATTGTATTCATTGCTGTCATATTCTCAGCACACGATACTGTCTGGCATGAGGTGGGTTCTTTACTGACTGAATAAGTACTATTCTATGCATCTGTAGTCCCGTATTTTATCACTCTCTCCTTTGTGCTACATGCTCTAGTCATTTGGAGCCACTTGTCATCCATCAATGTTCTGTGCTCTCTCCTATCTCCTGGCCTTAATTCCTTTGCCCAGCATTTCCTTCTATTTTTCATCTCTTGCCCCACAATCTGGCTCTAGGAAGCTAGTCATAATTTTTCATCAGCCCATTGTTGACAAGTATGCTTGTCTCAGTGTCTTCTTGCTATCCTCAATCAAACATCATAGAGATAATATTATATTGGAATAATCCAAAATTTCTGACTCCCCAACTTGATTGACATATCTTACGGGCAAAGGTGCTAACTTACTTCTCTATGCCCCCTACAGTAATCGATGCATGGAAGTTCAAATACTTAGAAGAAGTTCAAAGGGATTTACTTGGATTTAAAAAGTCTTGAGTCCAGACTCCAAAATTTACTTCTTACTGTATAAGATTATATCTTTGGCAAATGACAACATTACCAAACTTTATTTTTGTTATTGTTGAAATGAGAAAGATAATACTGATGGGTCTGTAGATAAGCATCTCCTCTCTCCTGACATCATGCTTCCCTGTGGATAGATTTAATCTGGAGTAGCAAGGCTCATCTTTCCCCACCCCTCATTCACTCATCCCTATGGAGGAAGTGACCTATCTGGGTGATAATTGTAGGGTTATGTTTATTTTACCACTCTTACTCCTGCTGACATGTATGCTCCACACTTCAGTATGAGACTGTGTAGGTAAGGTTGTGTGCTTCACAAGTAGAGAGTGAGAAAGCCCCTTTAGTCCCAGGCCTAAATCCACACTCACAAATAGGCTTTCTTCCTTATAACAAAAAAATATTTTATCTTCATCTTTTTATCAACATCTGTGACAACTCTTCAGGAAAAGATATTATCACTGAATTAGCAGTACAACAAATTTGGGGTGGGGGATAATACTTTTGAAAAAAATGAGTTTGCAAGGTTGAGCAGGTGGGACACAGTTACTATGACGCAGACCTGAGATCATTTCTGCAAATCCCAAGCGAGTCCATTAAGGGAGTTACACATCAGACAGAAATGGCTAGGCCTTTGCTCAGGCATGGCTGCTGTCTGCTCTGCAGAGTGCCAACTTGGTTCCAAAGCAGAAGCACACACAGGCCTGAATCAGCCAATACTTGGTACTGGCATCTAGCGAGATTTCTCATAGCTGGGCAGTGTGCAGCCTGTGCTGGCTTGAAGCAGGCTTTGAGTAGTGCATTTGTGTTTCTCCCACAACATTTCCCTTCAGTCCTTGTCTGTGGACTATAGGGTCTACGAATGCAGGTATTATTTTTTCATTCACTGCTTTATCTCCAGTTTCTTTAAAAGTGTCAAGTATGAGTAGGAGTTAGGGAAATATTTGTTGAATGAATGAATGAATTTGTCTGATTTCTATATCCATCTCTCATTTTATTCCAAATGTTGGCAAAGACAAAGGATGTGATTTACTCGATCTGCTCGAATTCTACCATGCACATGGCTTATCTCTTAGTATTCTGGAAGGATCATATTCAATAAAATATTTCACTTTATATTAAAAATTTCAAAGCCTTGCACAAATGTCCAAAATAAATACTATTTAATTTTATTGCCATTTTAAATTTACTTTCTGTTCTTTCCTTTTTTTGCTTTTTTAACTTGAGATATAATTGACCTATCATATTGTATTAGCTTTAGTTGTACAACATAGTGGTTTTATATATGTATATGTTGTGAAATTATTACTACAATAAGTTTAGTTAACATCCATCACCTCACATTGTTACAAATTTTTTTCTTGTGTTGAGAACTTTTAAGATCTACTCTCCTAGCAACTTTCAAATATACAATCCAGTATTGTTAACTAGAGTCATCATGCTGTACACTAGATCCTTGGGACTTATTTATTTCCTTTTGTTTTCGTATTAATTGCTGCTTTTAATTCACATCATCTAGTTTAAAGAGTGCCTGTTTTTGTTTTCATTTTATTCCTCACAACCCTAACACTTCATACTCACTTATTATTACTTCCAAAAGAAAATAGTGGCAGTGCTACATGAAGAAAGATAGATTAAATTCAAATGAGGAATTATTTTCTAGAAAAACTTATTAAAATATTTTTTGTATGAAAATTTTGAAGCCAGTAGCTGTAGTGTAATGTGAAAAATGTAAATTTGTCACTGATAGTCAAAATGAACTCTCTGTCTTCCACTCAAAACACACGCTACCTACTATTCTTCTATTCTTTCTAAGAGGCATCAAAAACCTCATTGGATTCAGCCTTGACTGCTGGACACTTTTTCAACTGGTGATCATTCTGGGCAATCTAAGTTACCACAACCATGACCTTGCTTACCTATGGCTTCCTTTTCAGAAAATTTAGACTTTTTCAGTTACCTCCCATGCCTCATCTCTTTCTTAAATATCTCCCACTCATACTATCTAAATATATATAGAGACCCTAGGAAAACATGACATAAAAAGTACTAATTGCAGCAACTTTTTAGGAATATTTAATCTGTGGATCATCCTGTATTCATTTCTTTTCTGTATTTTCAAATTTAATTCTCACAACACTCGCGTGAGCTCGGTATATAATTAATATTCCCTTGATTTTACAAAACAGAGAAAAAGAAAGGAAATGGAATAGCAAATGTCCCAGACTACACAGCTACCAGGAAGAGGAGTGAATATATATTAACAGAAGCAAAATGACCCCAGAGTCCACCTTCCTCATCAGAATGCTAGACTGCCAAGCTAGGTATTACTGGTTTTGTTTTGTTTTGGTTTGGTTTTAATATAGCACTAATTAGGTCACCTGCTCTAAAACTTTTAATATCTCTTAATTTTAAGTAAAAAAAATGCATTAGCCTGACATTCAAATTGGTCTACAGGGGTACAGACTTACTTTTTCATTTTATCTTCTATCCACTCTTCTCACTCACATTTTTCTGGACTACCCAAATAGTCAACTAACCATCTCACTCCTATATCTTAATGTCACTTGTCACTTTTATCAGCTATATATACTTTTACTAGTCAAATTTTATCCATCTTTCGAAAACGAATTTAAAAAATATAAATTCCTCTTAGTTCTTTTTCCAAGGTGCTCCTGTGATACGTGCACTTTTATTACATGCATTGCACATGCTGTTGTATAATGATGGATACCCAAGTTCTATTTTAGAATGTAAACTCGGTCCTCCCTTGAAAGGAGGCTGTGTCACAGTCAGATTCTTAATTCTCACAGCTGTCAGCACAGTGACTTTTACATAGAATGTCCCATAAATTATTACTGAATTGATAGAAGTGGAAAATTAATGCCATTGCTACCAATAAGGAAAGGATACACTGAGAATGAAGTTATAGTTGATTAGTTTGTTAACTATATTCTTTACCTGATTTGATATTAAATTTTCACTTAATTTGTTATATATGCATATATTGCTTTCTAAATAAAATGTGTTTAGAATTTTCACTCTAATTCTATAAAGTTACCTTTACAAAAGAGCAGAAGGAATTATTGGCATGGTACTCTTTGCATTTTTTAGCATCAACTTTAGATATTACTTACCTCTACAAAAAGAAAAGGGCTGGCACCATATAAAAAACTCAAATCTGCTGTCATAACTATTGTCATAGGCCCCTTTCATGCTTCAAAATGGCAGCAGAAAAGCTGTGTGTAGAACAGAATCCCGAAATGTGGGAGCTTGCCCAGGCGCCCCATTGTCCTTTCTGTCAGACTAAAAATGAAACAAAAGGCAGCACAGGCAGTTGGCTAAAGATTTGACTGCCAAAAGTAATAAATAAAATGTTTAATGGTATGTCTTTTTCAAGTGAGAATGTCTTGATACTCCACAAAAGAGACATGTTAATTCTAATGTACAGTGAATTGTGTAGAGAGTAGTAGCAAGTTTCTTGATAGATGTGAAGAATTAAATTCAGTTCTCAGATAATAAGTCTTAGAAAATATGTGGAAAGATATGGTGCAAGAGGGGAAACTAGCCTTTGTTTCCAAAATGTACCCAGTGTTATTCCAAATCTAATTTAAAATTCAGCATTGAAGGCTAAGAGGATTGATGTGCTAAAGTAGAAGAAACATAGGTTTGAAGCCTGACAGAAGTGGAATCGAATCCTGGTTCTGTCATTTCATAATTGGGAGATATTGTCTTAACACTTTACTTTCTAGTCTTAAGTTTCTTAATTTGTAAAATGAAGATAATATTAAACATCTTATACATATGTTATAGCTATTGGAGATAGTCCTGATGTCTGAAATATAAATGTTTGTCAAATGATAGCTACTTCTGTTAATAGTATTATAGCCATATATGTAAAGTATCAGCAAGAATAATAGCAAAAGACATAAACATTCTGAAATATAGCTCATGGAAATGGAGCAGAGAGTTTAGGACCCCACTAAAAGTTCCCTCCAAGTTGAAAATAAACAGTGCCATCTTCTCTTCTCTGGTCCTCACAGGCTCACTCTCTGCTGAGTGGAATTATATCCTCAATATAAAAATTGAAGTAAGAGAACAAACAAAAAACATACAAATAGGAGATAAATAAACACTTTGAGAGGAGTCAAATTTCTTTTTTCCGTAGTTATTTCTAATTTCCCATTCTTTGAGATTATTACCTATTAGTTTCCACCTCACTAAGAAGCCACAGTGGTTATAACAAAGGAGAATGGCAACTGTCTTTCTAGTTCTAATTTTAATCTGGGATAAAGATGAATACCACCTATACTTATTAGCTTTTATTTACAACAAATCACCCTGTAACATATTCATTAATTCACTTTTCTTTCTACTAGCATCTACCAAGTATATTCTACATGCAAGTTGCTGTATTTTATATCGACTAGGGGTTTGTTCTTAAGAAACCAAAATATTCATCTGAAAGAAGGGGGTAAGGTGGGGAAGGAGCAACTTGTCCAGAACCAGTTTAAGCTTCTGTAAAACAGTATATAAGGGGACAAAAGTGTTTTTTTTTTTTTTTTTTTTCTGGATATGTTAACACAAAAGTTAAGCATTTGATCTGCCCTACATTTGATATAGATGGTTACACTGTAATTCATGTGCTAAATCAGAGCTTCTAATTCATACTTCCATTTTCTGTCAAAAAATGATGTGGAAAGCATAAAAGAGACTGTTAAAAAGAATACATTTAATATAAATGAAGAGAGACTCTATATGATTTAAAATCGACCAACCCAGATATGGTTCATATCAAAGAATTGGGAGAACTTGCAGAAGTGCCCACCAAACCACTACTGATGTTATTTGTGGAACCCGGGAGAACAAAAGAGTCACTGGACAATTGAAAACTATCAAGCGTTCCTACTTGCAAGAAACTAAAATTTCAGGCATAGATGTTTCAACAGCTGTTTTGTAACTCTCTAGATGTAAAAACATTGACCATTAGCTAGCAACATATATTCACACAGAAGAGAAGCCAACTCACAGTTTTTCTTTCAAAATCCTACATTTTAACAACATTTTAGGTGAGGTGAACCTGGATTTTATCAAATGGTCTGACAAAATCTCTCTTCATTAAAATATTTTGAGGAGGTTGTGGAGATGGGTCCAAGGACTGGTTGTACAACTAGGTGGTTTTAAATGTACATGAGTTAGTGAGGAAATTTCTAAATAGAGTCTGTAAGTTTATGTCTTCAGTCCTGCTTGTTCAAAATTTTGAATGACATAAATTTGAAAGGTCTAACTAATAAATTCTATATTAGAATCAGAATGTCACAATAGTCAAACAGTAAATTAAATCTAGCATAATAGAAATGACTGGATGACTCTAAATTAATACATTTAGTAACATAAAGCAAACTATACTGGTACTAAATGGCAAGATTGACTTATGCATAGTACATGTGTGTCTGTTGCAAAGTCAAACAAAGTTGAAAAGAATAGTATATATTATTAAGTTAAATCTCTCACTTAATAAAAATATTTCCTGATGATTAATGATTAGTTAGCTCTTAGTTTAGTAGGGAAGATCCTTCCTCTACAAATATTATTTGGATCCCTTCAATCTAAAGTTGTGTAGGGAAGTAAAATTGATCATAACATCATAAAATGTAGTAATCACATAGAAGTGAGGAATCACTTATAATATCACTTATAAAATTATCCCTAAACAACTATTTCTGGCATAACATTAACTTCTATATAAAACAAAGTTTCTTGTTGATTTTCAAATACTTACAAATTGATTACACATTGAAATATATTGGAAATTGAATCTAAAATTAAATGCAAATATTTCAAAAGATGCAGGATTTCACACACACACACACACACACATACACACAACATGAAAGGAATGATGGAGAATATTTGGATTGCATGCAAAGCCTTTACAAATGAGGATCAGAAAGTTTAAACCAATCAACTTTTAAAGCAGCAACATTTAAAATACATATATAATATTCTGAACACTTCCAAAGAGAATGACTTGACTATCAAAGAATTAAGAAAGGAGACTGGAGTAATTGATGGAGTGTACTACTGTCTCAGGAATGATCCTCTTCATGATCTTGTTACCAAAGTCGAATAAGAGTTGAAAAATATCATATTGTTCTATTATAAATTTGTTAGAAAAACTACATACACACCCAAAATGTACCAACACTTGATTCATTCTAAGTTAGCTCATAATTTCTGCAATTTAAAATTTGTTGACTATCACATAAAATGTCCACTTTGGTAATTTTAGTTTTAGGATAAACTCCCAAAAAAACTTTTTTTTTCACACTTTACTATGAAATTTTTTCACTCTTTACTACGAATTTTTTTTTTTTTTTGCCTTATTTAGAGTGGTGTTATTTTGACTGCCTTTTTCTGACACTAGTTATAATTATTGGGAATCTAGTCTGCTACCTACAGAGAAACCTAATTTTTCAACAGATCAGATTTGTATACTTCATTACCTATTCATTCATTAAAGTATTAAAAAATATTTGTTGGATTACTTCCATGGGGTAGAATTATCTGCAAAAGCTGAGGTAGAGCAGTGAATAAAATAGATACAAATCTCTCTCCTCATACATTTCATATATTGAGTTAACCTCTTACCTAATTCTTTTGTATCTTCTGTCCACTCTACCTTTTGTAGAAATACTTAAATAACCTCTGCAACATAATAGGCTTTCAAATATTTGAAAGCAGTTGTCATGTTTCCCTTTAATCTTCTTTTCTTCCTGTTAGAAATACCCAGGTCCTTTAATCGTATTTTGTTTGACATTGTTTTAAAGCCCATCACCAACCATTGACTTCACTGGAGGCATCATGATTTCTAGATGATTTCCCCATCATTCTTTTCATCCTTCTCTAGTGCCCTCCTATTGTCAGAGATGTTTTCAAAATATAGCTTATCAAAAGTAAATTTGTAGATATACAATATCCTCAAGTAGAATAGAGAGTAAATATTATAGCCCTGTCCAGACATTATCTATCCATCTGTACAGCCAAAAATTGTGTTCACATATGTTTTTCAAAGACACATCAGCACTTAGGGCCAAATTAAGATTTTATTCATCTAACTCACTCACGGTGGTTTAGCTGTAGATGTTGCAAAGCCAGTTATTTTCAATCCTGTATTTCTTTATTTGAGTTGAGGTTTTTAGCACTGTGGCACTTCATATTTATCCCGGTTAAATTTCACCCTGTTGATTTCAGCCTATTGTTTCAGTTTTTGAATGTGATGTTTATGGTTAATTCTGTCCCAATAATATTTGTAATATTCTTCAGTTTTATGTTACCTACAAATTTAAGGATCAGATTTTCCTCTCTCCATCTAATTCAAAAATAATAATGATGAATGTGACACAAGCATAGGTCCCTGTGGCACGCCGCTAGAGATTGCTATTGCCTAATTGTTTGCATGAGGATGGTAACCAGGTGTGAATTTCCCTTTCTCTGCTGTTACCCAATTTATATTCCACAAGTTTACAATCAAGCAATCATGAATGCATTTATAATGCTTTTCTGGAACCATAATACATAATAGTTAAAATATGCCCACTAATTTCCCCCAGAAGAATTGTGTAGCTCCTTTCCCCAGGCACTTATTACACTTTTTATGTACCTACAATATAATGCCTACTCGAATTATATGAGAGTCATTTGTTTGCACAGCAGGTCATACAGTGGTACTCAATATTTATTTGTTGAATGAGTAAATGACTGGTAGGTAAGTTTGTGTTAACTTCCTAGTCAAGGACCCTAACAGAAAATGACATATGACTGTTGTCTTGTACATACTGAATGACTGTTGACAAACTTAAGGTCTTAGCCAACAGGATTTAATATATTAAGATCATCACATGACTGTAAGTTGTACAGATGACAGGAATTTCTACTTGCATTTAGAGCTGGAGAAACCAGAGCAACTAAAAATTATGACTGCTCCAGGGTCTATGACAAAGCAATTTAAGATAGTACTCACACGTCCTACTTTATAGTAATGTTCCACTCAAATCAGGGGCACAACTGTCAAATCAGAGGAGCTGCCTGAGGGTATATCATGTTTTGCCAATGCAAATTAACATAGCAGTTTAGAATTAATGTTTTGTGTTACATGATTTCTTTTGTTTGCTAATTTTTAATAATGGTGTATGCAACTATTTTTATCATTAAATATTTACCATATATCAGTTACATAGTAGGTATTCTGCTATGTATGCATAGCACTGTGTAGGGTCTGTAAGAGGCATTAAATACAAGTTATTTAATTTGTTATTTGTAATACATAGATGTACTAAACATTTCCCCTCGCTCTTGGGAACTCACCATCTATTTGGGGAAGATGCATGCATGGGAAAATTAAATAGGTACATGATTAATTTTAACCAGTAGTTTATAATGTAACAATAATGGTATTTTTAAAATTAATTAATGATTCAGCATATATTTAATGAATGGATACTATGTATTAGTTATGAAATTACTCCACTGAGCAAAACAGTGATGAATCCTTCATTCTTATCACTTTACAACTTAATAGTAGCTACATTGTAGACATTTAAAGAGGAGACATTTGGTTGGGTTGTCTGGTCAGTAGAAGATTCATAAGGATGTTGAACCTGCACTGCATCTTAAAAACTGTATAGTCACAGAATAGAAGGAAGGTCAATTCCAGGCTAGAGAGTAATTGATTTTGCCTATGGAAGAAAAATAGTGAAAAAAGTAAATGCTATTTCTTAAGAGATGCTGTGATGGGTTTTTTCCTTCTTCTTTTTGTTCAATCCTCCAGATACATCAAATGGAAAAGATAATGATACAGATTACGATTGGGAGAGGCCGAAGCTTGTGCTAGGAAGGATGAGGACAAAACTGACTTCTGATTAAATGAGTCTTAGCATCCTTTGAAAAAGTAAAATATTTACTGCTCTATTACATGGAGAATTTATTTTAAGTTCAAAACCTGAAGATCTCATTTATACCCTCTGAATCTAAATGTCAAACCTGGTGTGAAGACTAAAACACGACTTAAAGAGAGAAAACTCTCATACTAAAAGCTTCCAACTCACCTAGAAAAGACCACTGTGGTGCATTTTCAATGCTGCCTGTCATTCACTTTGCAAATTACAGGTCTTCCACTGAACATTGATGATCCATCACTGCCATGACAACAAAAGCGCTGCCTTAGAAACACTCACTGATGGTGAGAGAATGACACACTGCTTATAAATACTGCAGTTGGGAGATTAGTGTAAATTCCAAACAAAGCAACATAATGAATCACACTTTGGAAATGCAATTGTAGTATGTCAATTTATTTGTGTAAAAATGCATTCCAAACTTTCATGTATTAAATTTTCATGTATTTAAATTTATCTACTTCATTGAGTTCAAAAGAAATGCTTATACACATATAGACTTTAAGTTTTTACTTAGTAATTTTTTAATTTGATGGTACATCACTTCTTATTTTTAATCAGAATTAAGAAAAATAAATGTGAAGTGCAGAAACTTCTCAATTTAAGCAATATAGTTTGAACAACTTTTTAATAAATGGCAGTTTTACTGGATGAGAAATTAGAAATATTTTGTAACCACCATTACTTTATCATTTCATAGATAAAAATTAAATTTTCTTGTGACTGTTTAAATTTATCTTTTAAAATTATATTTGTTTATTAATTATGTTAGCATTTTCTGAGAAAATAAAGGAGAGCTTTACAATTACGTATTTGAGAAAAGAAAACCACTTAATGTGGGCCTCTTTTAAAAAATGTATTGCAAGGCTAAAACACATATATCTCGTTTTAGTTTTAGGTTGCATAAATTAAAAGGAATATGTGAGTGGAATATAAAATATGTAACTACCCATAATTTATTGAATTATCTATAAATTTCCAATTGTCACCAGTTAAACATCTTAAAGTTGTCTGTGAGTATCATGAGTAATTGGAAATGTTGATCCTTACATGACTCACCTTAAAACAATAGTGGCTTTGTGGTCCCACCCTGGAGGGATAGTTTTATTTGTCTATACTACTCATTGGTGTACTAATCTTGCAACATTATATATTATCTCTTTAATGTGTCTCTTTTTATTTTTTCAATAAGCTTGAGAATAAAACTATTATCTTTGTTCATTTGATCTCTCTATGGTGCTTAGAACATTGCTGAGCACATCATAGGCATTGAATATATATTAGCCAAATTCAATTGAAGCTGATAGAGAATAGTTCTTATTAGTTCATAATTTATGGTGAATACAGCTTTGAGAATACGTGTTAGGTCTTAGTACAAAGTCCTTTGTTTCATCAGAACCACTCTATTGGCAGATACCTTAGCTCTTTGAGTACAATCTCCCTTTCAATTTGTCTGCCATAAAATCCTCACCAATCATTGATTCAGCTTATATTTGGACACCTGCCTTTATGACTTTACAAAACTCCTTCAGGTTATCCATTCTACACTAAAGATAATATTGTTAGAAACTCATTAGAATATTTACTTGTTTACCAGAAGCTTTTATCTTAATTCCTCTAGGCTCAAGAATGCATCATATATAGATATTTTTCAACAGTAATAATTTAGAATTTTCTACAGAGGGGTACCCAGCTAGTTAATGGAATAGGGATTCAGAAGTGAGTAAAAAAGTGTCTCAACTCTGAAGAGTCCACAGTAAATAAAATGAAAATGCCATATTTTAATTATATGTGTGAATGTGTATATATACACATATATATACACATTCACACATATGTACATATGTATATGCATGCATATATACATATATTTCTCAGGTTATAAAATATTAATATGTTACTTATATGTTATATAGTACTTATATGTTAATAGTAAAAAACAGAAACTTGCTCATAATTGAATAATTACTTAGTGGCAGACTTGGGACTCCAGTTCAGGTTGTCCTCCTCTATAACACTGACCACAGTATATCAGAAATGTCTAATCATGAGAAAAAAAATAAAATTCCCGTTGAGGGACAGTCTACAAAATGCCTGAGCAATAACCTTCAAAATTGTCCGTGTCATTGAAAACAAGGTAAGTCTGAGAAACTTAACGAGCCAAGAGGAGGTTAAGGAGGCATGAGAACTAAATGTAATGAAGTATCCTAGATGGGATCATGGAGCAGACAAGAGATATTAGGGGAAAACTGAAGACATCTGAATGAAGTGTAGGTTTAGTTAATAATAATGTATCAATTATGGCTCATTAGTTGTGACAAATGTACCGTACTAAAGTAAAATGTTAATAATGGGGGAAACTGAGTGTGAGATATTTGGGAACTCTCTGTACTTTCTTCACAATAGTTCTGTGAATCTAAAACTGTAGTAGAATAAGGTTATTTTAAAAAATGCAAGTTGCAGCATGATATTTATAGTATCATCTTTCTTTTTTTGTTAAAGAAAACCAGTAAAAAACAGAATTAAACATTGTATTAACCATACAATATCTATTATACACATACCTGACCACAGGTTTTGGTTTTGGAAAAATTTGTAGAAAGAAAAAGGCTAGCTATGAACGTTGACTCGGCCATTGACTATGTCAGGGAATGGAGAGAAGAGGTTCTAAAAGGAAGTTGATCATTTTTCTTTACATGTGTGATTTTCGATTTACTGAGCCCTTTAGATATATTTCCTCACTGAGCCAGAACTTTCCATGATTCTTTGAACACTTGGAGATTAATATTTCCTTCCCCTCCTGACACATGCAGTTGTCAGACAATATTCAACCTCTCCCTCAAAGTAGGTATGTTTGATCATCCAAGTTGTCTTGGACACCAGACTTGATATATTCACTCAAAGATTAGGTCTTAGAACTGAACTTTTACAAGCCCTACCACTTTTCCATTTCAGAAAAACAAAAACAAAAACATGTTTTTACCTCCTTGCCATTTTTTGTTTTTTATCTTCCTTGAATAAAATTGATGGGCTTTAGAAATTTAAATTAAAACACCTTTTGGCTTTAGTTGAGATAAAATATTAAACTTCTCCATAATCTGTATACAAAAACTTAAAAGTCAACACTACTAATCAAAATGATATCTATATCTAAAAGATTTCCACTAAGTTAAAATTTTTTTCTAATTTCCGACAGTACCTTGGAGCTCATCTTTCATAAAATGTTGAAAGTACCCTTGCCCTCCATCTTTTGATAAAATGTCATAATCTATTAGTCACACATGAAAAGGAAATATTTTTACATGGTGGTGGGTCAGGAGTTTTGGTCCCTATTTAAGGATTTCTTAAAGATTACCATAATAACATACTGACATTCTCACTAGTTACAATGATCATATATTATTCATAGATATTAAATATAAAATAAAATGCATAGGATAAATGAAGTTGTTATAGGATTATACATTGCTTGAATAAACCAAGTTCAAAGCAGAGAAGGCTTTCAGTATCTATACCAGTTTCTAAAAATATTTTCTCAAACTCCCTCTCTCTAACCATATTTTTTTCATATTTTTAGATGTTTAAGATAAAGCGTTATTATTTTAAAAAAATGCTCTGACAAGTGAAAATTCATCCATTTATCAGTCAGTATACTATTTAAAATTTCTCAAGTCGTCATAATTTTCCCCTTTGTATGCCATTTAGCCAAAAAAAAAATCCCATAACTAAAGGAAAACTCTATTTTGGAGAGAAAAAGTAATTTATCTGACACATATTTTCAACTTTCAAGGAAATACAAAAAGGCTTAGTGGTATAGTTAAGAATCCAACTTTTATTTTTAATAAAATTAATAATTCAGAAGAGGAATATTTTAAAAATTAATAAATTTAGTAATTATATGTGTCACTATTTCCTGACTTGTTTAAAGTCATTAGGATTAGTATATCCCTTAAAAGTACAAATACTCTGTGTTTTTCTTTGAAGGATTTTCAAAGGTAATAATCATTCAAAAATCTAAATAATCTAATTATAGAAAGGATGATGTCACAGGGAAAAAAGAAAAGAAAAAGAAAAATGTGTATCTTAAGAGCAGATATTTTTTAAAATATGTGCTAAATATTATGCAAATTATGGTATTATATTCATATAGAACATTTATTCAAAATATCATTTTTCTAATCCTATCAAAATCAATGCCTAACAACTAATTACATATTTTACCTGTTTCATATTTCCCTTGAATATATTGCTTTCATTATTTTTGTTCTGTTTTTTTTTCTCATTGTCTCTATTTAAAGATGTTATTGGACTTGGAACATGTCCATTTCTGTTGTATACATATCAACTTTGCTTTTATCAACCATCTACATAAGATATGGTCATAGCTTATTCTTCTGAAAATAATCCATTGAATACATTATCTGGTATAAAATTATGTTTGCATAGGTACTCACAGGATAGTATTGCTCCCTGAATTAACTGCTAGGAAGTCATTTATCTTTTCAGAAGGAAGATGTTTCTGTCTTTTTTTTTTTTTTTTTTTTTTTTAGTTTGTTCACTTTTTTTTTTTTTAAACATCTTTATTGAAGTATAATTGCCTTACAATGGTGTGTTAGCTTCTGCTTTATAACAAAGTGAATCAGTTATACATATACAATATGTTCCCATATCTCTTCCCTCTTGCATCTCCCTCCCTCCCACCCTCCCTATCCCACCCCTCTAGGTGGTCACAAAGCACCGAGCTGATCTCCCTGTGCTATGCGGCTGCTTCCCACTAGCTATCTATTTTACATTTGGTAGTGTATATATGTCCATGACACTCTCTTACCCTGTCACATCTCACCCCACCCCCTCCCCATATCCTCAAGTCCATTCTCTAGTAAGTCTGTGTCTTTATTCCCGTCTTGCCACTAGGTTCTTCATGGCTTTTTTTTCCCTTAGATTCCGTATATATGTGTTAGCATACTGTATTTGTTTTTCTCTTTCTGACTTACTTCACTCTGTATGACAGACTCTAACTCCATCCATCTCATTACAAATACCTCCATTTCATTTCTTTTTATGGCTGAGTAATATTCCATTGTATATATGTGCCACATCTTCTTTATCCATTCATCTGTCGATGGACATTTAGGTTGCTTCCATGTCCTGGCTATTGTAAATAGAGCTGCAATGAACATTTTGGTACATGACTCTTTTTGAACTATGGTTTTCTCAGGGTATATGCCCAGTAGTGGGATTGCTGGATCGTATGGTAGTTCTATTTTTAGTTTTTTAAGGAACCTCCATACTGTTCTCCATAGTGGCTATACCAATTTACATTCCCACCAACAGTGCAAGAGAGTTCCCTTTCCTCCACACCCTCTCCAGCATTTATTGTTTCTAGATTTTTTGATGATGGCCATTCGGACCGGTGTGAGATGATATCTCATTGTAGTTTTGATTTGCATTTCTCTAATGATTAATGATGTTGAGCATTCTTTCATGTGTTTGTTGGCAATCTGTATATCTTCTTTGGAGAACTGTCTATTTAGGTCTTCTGCCCATTTTTGGATTGGGTTGTTTGTTTTTTGTTATTGAGCTGCATGAGCTGCTTGTAAATCTTGGAGATTAATCCTTTGTCAGTTGCTTCATTTGCAAATATTTTCTCCCATTCTGATGGTTGTCTTTTGGTCTTGTTTATGGTTTCCTTTGCTGTGCAAAAGCTTTTAAGTTTCATTAGGTCCCAATTGTTTATTTTTGTTCTTATTTCCATTTCTCTGGGAGCTGGGTCAAAAAGAATCTTGCTGTGATGTATGTCATAGAGTGTTCTGCTTATGTTTTCCTCTAAGAGTTTGATAGTGTCTGCCCTTACACTTAGGTCTTTAATCCATTTTGAGTTTATTTTTGTGCATGGTGTCAGGGAGTGTTCTAATTTCATACTTTTACATGTATCTGTCCAATATTCCCAGCACCACTTATTGAAGAGGCTGTCTTTTCTCCACTGTATATGCTTGCCTCCTTTATCAAAGATAAGGTGACCATATGTGCGTGGGTTTATCTCTGGGCTTTCTATCCTGTTCCATTGATCAATATTTCTGTTTTTGTGCCAGTACCAAACTGTCTTGATTATTGTAGCTTTGTAATATAGTCTGAAGTCAGGGAGCCTGATTCCCCCAGCTCCATTTTTCGTTCTCAAGATTGCTTTGGCTATTCGGGGTCTTTTGTGTTTCCATACAAATTGTGAAATTTTTTGTTCTAGTTCTGTGAAAAATGCCAGTGGTAGTTTGATAGGGATTGCATTGAATCTGTAGATTGCTTTGGGTAGTAGAGTCATTTTCACAATGTTGATTCTTCCAATCCAGGAACGTGGTATATCTTTCCATCTATTTGTATCATCTTTAATTTCTTTCATCAGTGTCTTATAATTTTCTGCATACAGGTCTTTTGTCTCCTTAGGTAGGTTTATTCCTAGTTATTTTATTCTTTTTGTTGCAATGGTAAACGGGAGTGTTTTCTTAATTTCACTTTCAGATTTTTCGTCATTAGTGTATAGAAATGCAAGAGATTTCTGTGCATTAATTTTGTATCCTGCTACTTTACAAAATTCATTGATTAGCTCTAGTAGTTTTCTGGTAGCATCTTTAGGATTCTCTATGTATAGTATCATGTCATCTGCAAACAGTGACAGCTTTATTTCTTCTTTTCCGATTTGGATTCCTTTTATTTCTTTTTCTTCTCTGATTGTTGTGGCTAACACTTCCAAAACTATGTTGAATAACAGTGGTGAGAGTGGGCAACCTTGTCTTGTTCCTGATCTTAGTGGAAATGGTTTCAGTTTTTCACCATTGAGGACAATGTTGGCTGTGGGTTTGTCATATATGGCCTTTATTATGTTGAGGAAAGTTCCCTCTATGCCTACTTTCTGCAGGGCTTTTATCATAAATGGGTGTTGAATTTTGTTGAAAGCTTTCTCTGCATCTATTGAGATGATCATATGGTTTTTCTCCTTCAGTTTGTTAATATGGTGTATCACGTTGATTGATTTGCGTATATTGAAGAATCCTTGCATTCCTGGGATAAACCCCACTTGATCATGGTGTATGATCCTTTTAATGTGCTGTTGGATTCTGTTTGCTAGTATTTTGTTGAGGATTTTTGCATCTATGTTCATCAGTGATATTGGCCTGTAGTTTTCTTTCTTTGTGACATCTTTGTCTGGTTTTGGTATCAGGGTGATGGTGGCCTTGTAGAATGAGTTTGGGAGTGTTCCTCCCTCTGCAATATTAAGATGTTTCTTTTTATCAGATCATAAAATTAATATAGCCTCATCACCTGCCTCTTTTCGTTTTAGCTGTTAAAGAACTCAGAGAAAATTTAATGGTCATTTGCAGTAACTATGATATCTTGTGTCTGACAAACAGTTTCCAAATAATTGGGGACTGTCTATTTTATTTAAATACCTATTATGTGTAAGTAAATGCCTTTGCTGCATTAAAAAATCTTCATATTTTTCTATTTCCCCTTCCCCTATTTTTAAGCTTCTTGAGTCATGATTTTTTCCTGCTTTTCTTTCACTTTTATTTAATAGTATCTTCAACTATATTCTACTTGTGCCTATTTTCTAAAAATACTGTCAGTGCTAACCTTGCTAAGGATTTTCACATGGGGATCCCTTGAGATGGTGTCACAACATATCTAAAATCAAACTTTTCCTCCCTTGAAAAATTATTCCCATCACTTTGTTTCATCTCTCATTTAACAGTGTCATCACCATTTAAGACAAAGATTCAAGCTAGAAACTTTGGAGTTATTGCTTATTTGAGTAAAACTTTTGATTTTTTGCTGTTACTATTCTATACTCATGAGATTATTCTATTTCAGGCACTCAGTTCTCATATGAAGCATTTCAATTGTATTTTTTTTTTAATTTTTTAAAATTTTTTATTTTAATTTTATTTTTTTGACAACTTTATTGGAGTTTATTGCTTTACAATTGTGTGTTAGTTTCTGCTTTATAACAAAGTGAAGCAGCTATACATATGCATATATCCCCATATCCCCTCCCTCTTGTGTCTCCTTCCCATCCTCCCTATCCCATCCCTCTAGGTGGTCACAAAGCACTAAACTGATCTCACTGTGCTATGTGGCTGCTTCCCACTAGCTATCTGTTTTACATCATTTGGTAGTGTATATATGTCCATACCACTCTCTAACTTTGTCCCAGCTTACCCTTCCCACTCCCCACGTCCTTAAGTCCATTCTCTATGTCTGCATCTTTATTCCTGTCCTGCCCCTAGGTTCTTCAGAACCTTTTTTTTTTTTTTTTTTTTTTTTTTTTAGATTCCATGTATATGTGTTAGCATGTGGTATTTGTTTTTCTCTTTCTGACTTACTTCACTCTGTATGACAGACTATGGGCCCATCCACCTCACTACAAATAACTCAATTTTGTTTCCCTCTATGGTTGAGTAATATTTCATTGTATATACGTGCCACATCTTCTTTATCCATTCATTTGTTGATGGATGTTTAGGTTGCTTCCATATCCTGGCTATTGTAAATAGAGCTGTGATAAACATTGTGGTACATGACTCTTTTTTTTTTTTTTAAATGGTTACAGTGTTTTTCTCCTCTGACCTATTCTTTTTTTTTTTTTTTTTGGCTGTGTAGGGTGTTCGTTTCTGTGCGAGGGCTTTCTCTAGTTGCGGCAAGCGGAGGCCACTCTTCATCGTGGTGCGAGGGCCTCTCACTGTCGTGGCCTCGCTTGTTGCGGAGCACAGCTCCAGACGCGTAGGCTCAGTAGTTGTGGCTCATGGGCCTAGTTGCTCCACGGCATGTGGGATCTTCCCCTACCAGGGCTCGAACCCATGTCCCCTGCATTAGCAGGCAGATTCTCAACCACTGCGCCACCAGGGAAGCCCCCATGACTCTTTTTGAATTATGGTTTTCTCAGGGTATGTGCCCAGTAGTGGGATTGCTGGGTTGTGCGGTAGTTCTATTTTTAGTTTTTTAAGTAACTTCCATACTGTTCTCCATAGTGGCTGTATCAATTTACTTTCCTACCAACACTACAAGAGGGTTCCCTTTTCTCTACACTCTCTCCAGCATTTATTGTTTGTAGATTTTTTGATGATGGCCATTCTGACTGGTGTGAGATGATATCTCATTGTAGTTTTGATTTGCATTTCTGTAATGATTAATGATGTTGAGCAAGCTTTCATGTGTTCATTGGCAATCTGTATAACTTCTTTGGAGAAATGTCTATTTAGGTCTTCTGCTCATTTTTGGATTAGGTTGCTGTTTTTTTTGATATTGAGCGGCATGAGCTGCTTTTAAATTTCGAAGTTTAATCCTTTGTCATTTGCAAATGACAAATTTGTCATTTGCAGATGCTTCATTTGCAAATATTTTCTCCCATTCTGAGAGTTGTCTTTTCGTCTTGTTTATGTTTTTCTTTGCTGTATAAAAGCTTTTAAGTTATATCAGGTCTCATTTGCTTATTTTTGTTTTTATTTCCATTTCTCTAGGAGGTGGGTCAAAAAGGATCTTGCTGTGATTTATGTCATAGAGTGTTCTGCCTATATTTTCCTTTAAGAATTTTATAGTCTCTGGTCTTACATTTAGGTCTTTAATCCATTTTGAGTTTATTTTTGTGTATGGTGTTAGGGAGTGTTCTAATTTCATTCGTTTACATGTAGCTGACCAGTTTTCCCAGTGCCACTTAGAGAAGGGGCTGTCTTTTCTCCACTGTATATTCTTGTCTCCTTTATCAAAAATAAGGTGACCGTATGTGCCTGGGTTTATCTCTGGGCTTTCTATCCTGTTCCTTTGATCTATATTTTGGTTTTTGTGCCAGTATCTGTATTGATTACTGTAGCTGTGTAGTATAGTCTGAAGTTCAGGAGGCTGATTCATCCAGCTCCATTTTTCTTTCTTAAGATTGCTTTGGCTATTCGGGGTCTTTTGTGTTTTCATACAAATTGTGAAATTTTTTGTTCTAGTTCTGTGAAAAATGCCAGTGGTAGTTTGATAGGGATTGCATTGAATCTGTAGATTGCTTTGGGTAGTAGAGTCATTTTCACAATGTTGATTCTTCCAATCCAAGAACATCGTATATCTCTCTATCTGTTTGTATCATCTTTAATTTCTTTCATCAGTTTCTTATAGGTTTCTGCATACAGGTCCTTTGTCTCCATAGGTAGGTTTATCCTAGGTATTTTATTGTTTTTGTTGAAATGGTAAATGGAAGTATTTTTAAATTTCTCTTTCACATTTTTCATCATTATTGTATAGGAATGCAAGAGATTTCTGTGCATTAATTTTGTATCCTGCTACTTTACCAAATTCATTGATTAACTCTAGTAGGTTTCTGGCAGAGTCTTTAGAATTCTCTATGCATAGCATCATGTCATCTGCAAACAGTGAAAGGTTTACTTCTTCTTTTCCAATTTGGATTCCTTTTATTTCTTTTCCTTCTCTGATTGCTGTGGCTAAAACTTCCAAAACTATGTTGAGTAATAGTGGTGAGAGTGGACAACCTTGTCTTGTTCCTTATCTTAGTGGAAATGGTTTCTGTTTTTCACCATTGAGAATGATGTTGGCTGTTGGTTTGTCATATATGACCTTTATTATGTTGAGGTAAGTTCCCTGTATGTCTACTTTCTGGAGGGTTTTTATCATAAATTGGTGTTGAATTTTGTTGAAAGCTTTTTCTGCATCTATTGAGATGATTATATAGGTTTTATTCTTCAATTTGTTAATATGTTGTATCACATTGTTTGATTTGCATAGGTTGAAGAATCCTTGCATTCCTGGGATAAACCCCACTTGATCATGGTGTATGATCCTTTTAATGTACTGTGGGATTCACTTGGCTAGTGTTTGATTGAGGATTTTTGCATCTATGTTCATCCATGATATTGGCCTGTAGTTTTCTTTCTTTGTGACATTTTTGTCTGGTTTTGGTATCAGGGTGAAGGTGGTCTCGTAGAATGTGTTTGGGAGTGTTCCTCCATCTGCTAAATTTTGGAAGAAGGATAGGTGTTAGCTTTTCTCTAAATGTTTGATAGAATTCGCCTGTGAAACCATCTGGTACTGGGCTTTTGTTTTTTGGAAGATTTTTAATCACAGTCTCAATTTCAGGGCTTGTGATTGGTCTGTTTATATTTTCTATTTCTTCCTGGTTCAGTCTCGGAAGGTTGTGCTTGTCTAAGGATTTGTCCATTTCTTCTAGGTTTTGCATTTTATTGGCATAGAGTTGCTTGTAGTAATCTCTCATGATCCTTTGTGTTTCTGCAGTGTCAGTTGTTACTTCTTTTTCATTTCTAATTCTATTGATTTGAGTCTTCTCCCTTTTTTTCTTGATTATTCTGGCTAATGGTTTATCAATTTTGTTTATCTTCTCAAACAACAAGCTTTTAATTTTATTGATCTTTGCTATTGTTTTCTTCATTTCTTTTTCAATTATTTCTGATCTGGTTTTTATGATTCCTAACCTTCTGCTAACTTTGGGGTTTTTTGTTCTTCTTTCTCTAATTTCTTTAAGTGTAAGGTTAGGTTGTTTATTTGAGATTTTTCTTGCTTTTTGAGGTAAGATTGTATTGCTATAAACCTCCCTCTTAGAACTGCTTTTGCTGCATCCCATAGGTTTTGGGTCATCGTGTTTTCATTGTCATTTGTTTCTAGGTATGTTTTGATTCCTCTCTGATTTCTTCAGTGATCTCTTGGTTATTAACTAGTGTATTGTTTAGCCTCCAAGTGTTTGTATTTTTTACAGATTTTTTCCTGTCAGTGATATCTAGTCTCATAGCATTGTGGTTGGAAAAGATACTTGATATGATTTCAGTTTTCTTAAAATTACCAAGCCTTGACTTGTGATCCAGGATATGATCTATCCTGGAGAATGTTCCATGAGCACCTGAGAAGAAATTGTATTCTGTTGTTTTTGGATGGAACATCCTATAAAAAAAATTAAGTCCATCTTGTTTAATGCATCATTTAAAGCTTGTGTTTCCTTATTTATTTTCATTTTTGATGATATCTCCATTGTGAAAGTGGGGTGTTAAAGTCCCCTACTATTATTGTGTTACTGTTGATTTCCCCTTTTATGGCTGTTCGCATTTGCCTTAGGTATTGAGGTGCTCCTATGTTGAGTGCATAAATATTTACAATTGTTATATCTTCTTCTTGGATTGATCCCTTGATCATTATGTGGTATACTTCATGGTCCCTTGTAAGAGTCTTTATTTTAAAGTCTATTTTGTCTGATATGAGAATTGCAACTCCAGCTTTCTTTTGATTTCAATTTGCATGGAATATCTTTTTCCATCACCTCACTTTCAGTCTGTATGTGTCACCAGGTCTGAAGTCCTTCTCTTGTGGACAGCATATATATGGGTCTTGTTTTTATATCCATTCAGCCAGTCTATGTCTTTTGGTTGGAGTATTTAATCCATTTACATTTAAGGTAATTATTGATATGTATGTTCCTATTACCATTTTCTTAATTGTTTTGGATTTGTTATTGTAGGTCTTTTCCTTCTCTTGTGTTTCCTGCCTAAAGAAGCTCCTTTAGCATTTGTTGTAAAGCTCGTTTGGTGGTGCTGTATTCTCTTAGCCTTTGCTTGTCTGTAAAAGTTTTAATTTCTCTTTCATATCTGAATGTGATCCTTGCTGGATAGAATTATCTTGGTTGTAGATTTTTCCCTTTCATCGTTTTAAATATGTCTTGCCACTCCCTTCTGGCTTGCAGAGTTTCTGCTGAAAGATCAGCTTTTAACCTTATGGTGATTCCCTTGTGTGTTATTTGTTGTTTTTCCCTTGCTGCTTTTAATATTTTTTCTTTGAGTTATTTTTTGATTATTTGATTAATATGTGTCTTGGTGTGTTTTTCCTTTGATTTATCCTGTATGGAACTCTCTGTGCTTCCAGGACTTGATTAACTATTTCCTTTTCCATATTAGGGATGTTTTCAACTATAATCCCTTCAAATATATTCTCAGTCCCTTTATTTTCCTCTTCTTCTTCTGGGACCCCCATAATTCAAATGTTCATTCTTTTAATGTTGTCCCAGAGATCTCTGAGACTGTCCTCAATTGTTTTCATTCTTTTTTCTTTATTCTTCTGTGCAGTAGTTATTTTCACCATTTTATCTTCCAGGTCACTTATCTGTTTTCCAGCCTCAGTGATTCTGCTATTGATTCTTTCTATAGAATTTTTAATTTCAGTTATTGTGTTGTTCATCATTGTTAGTTTGCTCTTTAGTTCTTCTAGGTCCTTGTTAAAAGTTTCTTGTATTTTCTCCATTCTATTTCCAAGATTTTGTATTGTCTTTGGTATCATTACTCTGAATTCTTTTTCAGATAGACTGCCTATTTCCTCTTCATTTGTTTGGTCTTGTAGGTTTTCACCTTTCTCCTTCATCAGCTGTGTGTTTCTCTGTCTTCTCATTTTGCTTAACTTACTGTGTTTCAGATCTCCTTTTCACAGGTTGCAGGTTCATAGTTCCCATTGTTTTTGGTGTCTGCCCTTAGTGGGTAAGGTTGGTTCAGTGGGCTGTGTAGGCTTCCTAGTGGAGGGGGCTAGTGACTGTGTTCTGGTGGATGAGGCTGGATCTTGTCTTTCTGGTGGGCAGGATTGCATCCTGTGGTGTGTTTTGGGGTGTATTTGACCTTATTATGACTTTAGTCAGCCTTTCCGCTAATGGGTGGGGTTGTGTTCCTGTCTTGCTAGTTATTTGGCATAGGGTTCCCAGCACTGTAGCTTGCTGGTCATTGAGTGGAGCTGGGTCTTAGCATTGAGATGGCAATCTCTGGGAGATCTTTCACTGTTTGATATTATGTGGAGTCAGGAGGTCTCTGGTGGACCAATGTCTTGAGCTCAGCTCTCCCACCTCAGAGCCACAGGTCTGCCAGCTGGCCAGAGTGCCAAGACCCTGTCAGCCACATGGCTAAGAAGAAAAAACAGGAAAAAGGAAAGAAAGAAAAAAAAAATAAAGTTATTATAATAAAAAAAAAATACTTGGTAAAAATTTTAAAAAAATAAAAATAATGAAAAACACAAAAGAAAGAAAGAAGAGCGCAACCAAACCAAGAAACAAATCCACCAGTGATAAGTGCTAAAAGCTCTATGACAAAAAAAAAACAAAAACAAAAAACGGATAGATAGAACCCTTGGACAAGTGGTGAAAGCAAAGCTATACAGACAAAAATCACACAAAGAAGCATACACATACACACTCACAAAAAGAGAACAAAGAAAAAAAATATATATCTTTGCTCCCAAATTCCTCCGCCTCAATCTTGGGATGATTTATTGTCTATTCAGGTGTTCCACAGATGCAGGGTACATCAAGTTGATCGTGTAGATTTAATCCGCTGCTCCTGAGGCTGCTGGGAGAGATTTCCCTTTCTCTTCTTTGTTCGCACAGCTCCTGGGATTCAGCTTTGGATTGGCCCTGTCTCTGTGTGTATGTCCCCTGAGCGTGTCTGTTCTTCGCTCAGACAGGACAGGGTTAAAGTAGCAGCTGATTAGGGGGCTCTGGCTCACTCAGGCTGGATGGGGGGAGCAAGGGGTAGGGAATGTGGTGTGAGCCTGCAGCGGCAGAGGCCAGCGTGATGTTGCAACAGCCTGAGGCGTGCTGTGTGTTCTCCCGGGGAAGTTGTCCCTGGATCACGGGACCCTGTCAGTGGCGGGCTGCACAGGCTCCTAGGAGGAGAGGTGTAGATAGTGACCTGTGCTTGCACACAGGCTTCTTGGTGGCTGCAGCAGCAGCCTTAGCATTTCATGCCCATCTCTGGTGTCCGCGCTGATAGCCGCAGCTCGCGCCCGTCTCTGGAGCTCGTTTAGGTGGCGCTCTGAATCCTCTCTCCTTGCGTATTGAAACAATGGTCTCTTGCCTCTTAGGCAGTTCCAGATTTTTTCCCGGACTCCCTGACGGCTAGCTGTGGTGCACTAGTCCCGTTCAGTCTGTGTTCACGCAGCCAACCTCAGACCTCTCCCTCGGATCTGACCTCCAAAGCCCAAGCCTCAGCTCCCAGCTCCTGCCTGCCCCGGCGGGTGAGCAGACAAGCCTCTCAGGCTGGTGAGTGCTGCTCGGCACGGATCCTCTGTGTGGGAATCTCTCCACTTTGCCCTCCGCACCCCTGTTGCTGTGCTCTCCTCCGTGACTCCGAACCTTCCCCCCTCTGCCACCTGCAGTCTCCACCCACGAAGGGGCTCCTAGTATGTGGAAACCTTTCCTCCTTCACAGCTCCCTCCCACTGGTGCAGGTCCCATCCCTATTCTTTTGTCTTTTTTTTTTTCTTTTTTCTTTTGCCCTACCCAGGTACGTGGGGAGTTTCTTGACTTTTGGGAAGTCTGAGGTCTTCTGCCAGCGTTCAGTAGGTGTTCTGTAGGAGTTGTTCCACATGTAGATGTATTTCTGATGTATTTGTGGGGAGGAAAGTGATCTCCACGTCTTACTCTTCTGCCATCTTGAAGGTCTCCCCTCGATTGTTTCTTTAATACTTTATCTTCCTGTAATCTCTATCTCTCCTACCTTCACTCTCCACAATGTCTTTGGAGTTATGTTTTAAAACAGAGAAATAATCATGATAATTCTATTTAAATCTCTTAATTGGCTCTCCATGCCCTACTGGAATAAGTACAAACATTTGCATAGCTTTTTCAGACACTTCACAAATGTTCACCACCCTGTATTTCCCACCATCTTTTTTGTGCTCCATCACACTACTTTTCCTTCTCATTCTGTGCCTTTTCATGCACCCATTACTGTTCTCACTGACAGACAAAGAACTATCCTTTATTCAAGACCAAACAAAAAACCAAGAACATAAAAATAATTATAATGATTATAAAATATTTAATATTTATTAATACTTTACCCTAGATGAGGACTTGTTCTAAGTGCCTATGTGTAAAATTTTATTTAATATTCACAGCAACCATGTTAAGTAAGCTATACTGTTAGTAAGAGACAGAATCTTACTTAAAATCCAGAACTCTCTCTTAAAAGTCTGTGAATTATTTTTAAAGCCTTGTATAGGCTTCAATTACCTCACTTGTAAAATCGGGTCAATTATTGTAGCATGTTTCATAGGCTCGATATGAAACTTTCATAAGTTAATATATGTGAATCATTTGGAATAGTGACTGGCACACAGAAAGCACCGATTAGCAATGTTTATTATTGACTATTTTACATTCCTGTCTCACTCAAATTTCACCCCCTGTAAGTCTATTATGACTATTTCACTTAGAATAATTTTTTTTGTATTCTTCCAGTATTTAAACTCTGATTTTGTGCCCATTCAAGCATGTTGTGCACATGGATTATATATATTGTGTTTGTCTCTGAGTTTCCCCAAACCTGAACTATATTTTATTTTAATTTTAAAAATATTTATTTTACATATTTATTTTTATAGACTTCTCTTTAACTTGTTTAATAAATATTTATACATAAGCTTTGATTACCTACATTTCAATAGTTTAAGAAAGAAAAATGAAGAGGAAAAAAAGCACAATTAACTGAGAAATATTAGTTTTTTACTGAGGCTCTGTTTAGAGTAGTCAGTTCATGCCTAAGGTCACTTAGTCCATCCTTCATCAGGCAGAATTCTACGTGTGTGACATGTGCTTGGGAGCCCTTTATGATTTGTTATTTCTGTCATCAGGGCTGCTCTCTGAATTCCAAACTTAACTTTAGTCAGCAGCATCTTCTTTCACAAAGGCCCACCTCCATTCTTTGCAGCAGTTGAGATGAGGAAATGGCTGGTCCAACTTTACCAACTTTAACATATCTATTTGCATCCAAGGAATGTTCATTAATTCAGTTTTCTTAAATATTTTTCTTTAAGCGGCTTGAGACAAGTTCTCCCAAGGACAAGACAGAGGAATATGAGTAGCGCTTCCAATTATTATATCAAAATGCCTTTCCCATTCCCTAAAATTAATTATGAATGTTTTCCAGATAACTCAACTTTTTCTTTAATTTAGCAAACTAAACTCTTACTTCATATGATGTATTCCATACATGGATGAGGAGGTACTTTTTAACTCATCATTTTGTTTGGGTCTTAAGTCTGGCATCTCAGCATGCAACTATGGAACCAAAGTTATCCTACTCATTTCTCTGTAAAACAGGATTACTAAAGACTCATTCTAATACGCCATCATTCACAAGGTGAGAATATGAATTATTTTACAATGACTCTAACGGTAAAAAATTAAATTAAAGTAGTAAGAAAATAAATATTACATCACTAAAACACTGAAACATCAGGAATTGTTGCTGTATGCAAAATATAGCAAACTCCTTCTTCCTTGCAAGTGGATATTAAATATATATAATGAAATTTTATTCACTCTAATTTACTCTTATCTAGTGGAAAGCCACAAGACAGCCACCTACAAAACTATTATATGCACTGATTACAACTAAACAAAAAGAATACTACTTACTGAATTAATCTTTCAGTGGATCACAAGTTTGACAAGTAACTTTCTTTTGAATTAAATCTTATTGCATTGAACCAGCTGTTTCGATATATCACTTGAACTGAACACTCAAATTATGTATTTTGTTATTTTTGTTTTGCTTTCTTCCATGTGACATTTCATTTATGGATGCCTTAGAACATTCTAAAATTTTCTTAAATTGAAAATGTTTCTGTAATACTTGATTTAGTTAATGGCCACTTCCCATTTAACTATTTACACTATCACTTTACACTAATCAAATTTAGTAATCAAAAGAAGACATTTGTATTTTAATATATATCTAGTTCTACTTGCATTCTATTATTGTTTCTTTGATTTTTTTCACCAGTGAAATCAATGTTGGAGTCTCATATGGCCTGAGAACATTACTGTAATATGCTAAGACCAGCTCTTCTCCAATCTTTGAGATATGATTTCCTATACTTTCTGGACATTACTACAGAATATTTATTTTGTAGCAATAATGATCAGATACAAGTCAAACAGAATTAGAGCTAATTAAATACATGCACAAAAACTCCAATAAATGTAAAGATAGTATTGACTAATGATATTCAGTAATTTACTAAAATAGAAGCATAGCATGAGCATGTTCTCCTTGATTCTACATTCATTATGAGCCTTTGTACTGTATTCTTAGAAGCCAGGCTTTATTACTCAAAAGCAAATTAAAAATGAACAAAAAAATAAAGGTTACAAATATGTTCATTCATATGTATGTTCATATTAACAAAAACATTTGTAAGATTTTCCATGTAGATGTTCACTTAGTATTATCAAGTGCTAAGTCGCTGACTACCTTCTAATAGTGATTTTTTAAAAGTAATTAGTTACATAGCAATATTATGTCTATCATTTCCTAATCAACATTAAAGTTACATCAACCTTCATAATCTATTTGCCAGATCCTACAATTACTGTAAATGTTTCATCTCCTATACCCATCTACTTTATTATTTAATATTAATAATAACATATAGATACGTGAATGCTTAATTTTATCTTTCAGAATGTGAAGGCTACAAAAGAATTCTGACTAAAAGAGAATTCTGAGCTGTTTCCTTGAAAATACCTAAGTTTTGGTGGTCAGCTAACCTGGACCCTTACTGCTCAAACTAATGGGGGAAGTAAAGTAAACATACAAAGATTAAAACAACATAAAACAGATATAAATAAGCAAATTCAAAATTATAACAACTTTTATTGGCAATTTTACAAGTCCCTGGGTATCTGAAGTTTTTTTTAGAAAAAGTCATTTTTAAGGAAGTGGTTGGTTAGAGAATGCATGCAATGTAAGGCAATGTTAATAGTGACACGTGAAAGAGAAAATAAAGATCATTTTATAATATTTTATATGAAGAAGGTAGTGAAGAACTTACCCTCTTCTATTTATTTCCTTAATAAAATGATAATAAAATTTCTCTATATATTTATCAAGAATAAAAAGTAAAGTATCTTTAATCCTTTATAATGAAATCAAATCTTATCATAAAATGTAAATTATTAAAGGCACTGTGCATTCAGAAACATGGAAATATAGTTATTGATATATGCAAACTAATAATGCTATGTACTTTAAATATGTTATGATATGAATTTAAATATAGCAGTTAATTATGTGGGTTGATATTCTGCCAATGCATTTATTTATATTTAGTTATATACAAGAAATTATGCTATTTAATGTAACATATTTGTTATATTTATTATATGTTATAAATAGGGTAATCATCTTGGTGTTTTAGATAAAAAACTAAGCCAAAAAGGTACAATTAAGTATGAGGATTGGAGATATAACATAACAAGAATTGGACTGAGATAATAGCCTACTTAACTCTTGATTGTCATTTGAAGATAAGGAGTTAACAGGCACATAGAGCATCTTTCAGGGGGAAAAAAAGCCTTTACAATTGACACAACTTTTCCAGAGCTTTTGTACAATCAACTGAAAAGGGGTCTGATTCTGCACACTTAGGCAAAGAAAGAAATTAGAAAATTTTATAACTCTATTTCACCATTTACCTTCCAAAATCCAGAGAGTAAGAGCCTTAACTATTTTTTCCTTTCTTCAAAAGGCAGGTTGAATCAGTTCCTCTTCAATTGATTGGGTTGGGAAACAGTTAAAGCAATCTAAAATCTGATTTGTAGAAGTTCTTCACTGGCTCAGAAAAGTAACATTAAGTGACAGTTGATTTCACAAATTTTCTTTTAAAAATTGCCACCTAGTGACAAGGGAAAAGAAAAAAGATGTCTTTAATTTTAGAAAACTTGTCTTATATTGGTAAAAATCATGATTTGATAAAATAAATACCAAATTTTATAGGGACGAAGAGATTTATTTGTCTATCTACCATCCTTCCTGTCAGTTTCACATAGATCTAAGAACATGACGCTCTTTATAATAGAAAGGTTATAGAAATGGAGAAAAAATGAATGAATGGGGTAGATATAAAATATAACTCATCTTAAATTTAGCTTCTGTGTAACTAGTCTGGACACAGGGGTCACACATTTTTAAAAATCTGACATTTCTAAAATAGTGTAAAATATGTATGTAATAGGAAATCAATTTACATTTTTTTAAGACTCCTGAAAGTGCAAAGTGTGATTCCTTTCTCAACACAAGCAGAATTATAATTCTCACTTTTTAAAATTTCTTTCTTGTAATACTTCACATCCACAATATGTGCTTCAGGGTTTTTAATGTCAACCCAAATGCTCCAAAATTTTCTTCAGGCACTAACTCAGTGCTGACACTTTTCTCATTCTTTCTTCTTTCTCTATAACTGTTAACATCTCTTTCACCAAAAACTATGTCTTGTTGAAAATCAGGGTGGTTTGATACATCTCAATCCTTCCACTTATTTTAGTTGGCCTGATTACACACTGTAGAGACCTAGGAATTTAACTAGCAAAAACCAGGTTTTCTATAACAGGCAGAGGAAGAGATTTTGTGAACAATGTTATGTTAATTTTTTCCTATCCACACATTCACACACATATTAGCAAGATCAAGTATGATGTAGTGATTCACATAAACCTTAAAGATGGGCAAAATAAAAGCATCAGTGCCACTGCTGTTTTACTGACCTACAATATAGACTTGTCCTTAGTGAAGTCTACTGCTTTGATCTCTACACTTAGTCATTAGTTTGTGATACTGAGTTTGTTAAAAAAAAATTACAACATTAGTTGCTGCTGGAACATTTTCTTATTTGATAACTACTATTGTATCTGTATACTAGTATTGTATAAAACATATGAGCAAATTATTGTATCAAAGTCGTGAGTGCCTAAAACAGCATCTAATAAACGTATGGGAGCCTAAAATGACATCAAGAAGGTAATGGAGTGAGAATGAGAGAAGAAATCAACCATATGCTACTCTCTCAGTGCAGGTTTCTCAGCCTAATCTGAAAGGGAACAAAAATAAGCTATATAACGTTTTGGAACTTTGATATTATACTGGCTTGGAATTTTTATATGTGCAAGAATAAAATATTCTTTTGTTATCTATAAGTGACTAAAACAGCAATGAAATTTGTCTAATATTTTATCCCATAGTGATGAAACTGAGTCTATAGAATAACGTTAATGAAACATTAGTGAGAAATAATAAAATGTTTTCTGTTTTCATCTTTCAGTGCAGTTCATTCAATAAATTTGTTATGTGTAATTAAAAATTTAGAAAAAATATATGGAATAAAATAATTATTTTTTTAATGTTTTCTAAGGAAATAATAATGATGTAAATGTTTTATTGTGTAATCTGAAATTTAAAATAAAACATAGTAAAAAGGAAAATAAAGAAGCGGTAGATCAGGAGAAGACAGAATTGGATCCAAATCTCAGTTCCAAAATAATGCAATTTTCTATGGAATAAGGCTGATTACCTAGCATCTGAAAGTTTAGTTATACTAATTAAGGTTAGCTAGTAAAATTATTAGGATAAAAAATCCAGTTCTTTCATCTAGATGGCATTTTTTAAAATGTTACTATCGTGAGTAGAGTTCTGTAATAGAAAACTCCCAGGGTAAACAATCTTAATATTTTTAATATTTGTTTAATATTTTACATAAAAGGCGTAAGTATATTGATAGATTGGCATAGTCTTATTACGTTCCCTAAATATTTAAACTGTCTAAGATTTCTAAGTTCTGTTTTCAGATACGTAAAAATGTTTTAGAAACTAACATGTTTTAGAGTACTTAACCTGAGCCTCCAGACATATTTATTTACCTTTTAAAAGCAAATATCTATGAACATTTCAACTAACTATGCATTTAAAGCTAAAATTTCAATGATGGAACAATATACATAGACTTTTAAACTATGACAATTCATGGAAAATTTTAAAACCTTTTATTAAAGTTTTAAAAATAATAGAATAATGTGCAATCCACACTTAGAGAGGGAATTATATACTTCTTACTTGAGAATAACATATCTACATAATATTTTTCAATTATTTTGTGCAGCAGATTTATCTATTCTCCTTATTCATTTATTAATTTAATTACATATATATCTGTGTAGACTCACTGATATTTATTTTATATATTAGGTTATAATCAGATACTCCTTTATTTTCTTGTTGAAGTCGTTCCAGCTTTGGCCATTAAGAGCTCTTGCAGTTGGGTCCTGTGTCCCTTTGACATTCTCAATAATTGTGTTTTTATTGTTGTTGTTGTTTCTTTGGTTTTGCTTGCCCATAGTAAATTCCTTCCAAGAGTAAAGTATAGAAGGGGAGAAAAAGAGTAACCCTACAGTGAGAAACTGAGAAACACTACATCAAGCCATGTGATCAAGGTCACCATCAACAGTGATAAGTCATCTCTGATACTATGTACCCTTGATATGAGGTGAAGAGTATGGCACTTTGCCTCTCTGGTTTTCCTCCACCAAATCCATAATACAAATCTAATCATTAGAAAATATTAGACAAATACCAATGAAGAACATTCTGCAAAAAAACTGACAAGTAATCCTCAAAACTGTCAAGGCCATCAAAAACAAGGAAAATCTAAGGAACTACCACAGATGGAGGAGTCTACGGAGATACACAAACTAAAGGTAATTGGTATTCTGGGTGGAATCCTGAAGCAGAAAAAAGATATTAAGTAAAAATTAAGAAAAACAGAATAAAGTATGGACTTTAATTAATAAATATAATGCATCAATTACATTATTTTTAATGTATTTTAGTTAATTGTGACAAATATATTAATGTAATATATTAATAATGAGGGAACTTGGTTTGGGTTATATGGTAATTTTGTCCTCATAACTTTTTAAAATATAAAACTATTCTAAAATTAAAAGGCTATTTAAAAGAGAAAATATTAGAAGAATTAATAGTAATGTAAGATATGCATATCTGAGTAGATTCAAAGAAAATGGAATAAAAACTTTGTATTCAGGTTTAAACTTCGCTTTGCATTTAATATTTACTTTTAAATAGGAACTCAATTCTTTAAACTCTTTCCATCCATAGGGAAAATGATCATTCTAAAGGCAGAATAGCTAGATGAATATTAATAATGCATGTAAATATCATCTAAATTCCAATAAATCCTGGTGCCTAAAATTCTGTCATTGAAAACAAAATTTGGAAGAGGGAAATACTTTGCATACACTTAAATGTTTTTAACGGTGTTTTTCTAAAAAAATATACCACATACTTCACATTTCCTACCTAAATTTATCATAGCATACTGTGGTTGTGGTTACAGAGATATATCCAAATTTATATTGCATAAGATGTGATGGTGGAGCCCAATAGTTCTCACTCTCGCTATATGTTAGAATCCTTTGGGGAAAAACCACAGTCCAATTAACTTAGAATCTCTATAGGTAAGGTACTTGCATTGGTATGTTTAAAAACTTTTCAAGTAATTCTAAATTTTAGCCAGGGTTGAGAAGCTCTGCAGCCCATTGATATCCTTGTCTGATATACCTCCACATATGGCTTTTTAAGATATAGTCTGTTGTCATATGTTCTGAGTAGCACACAAATTAGATTACATATTGAGGAGCTGATGTAAATTTTTGTTCCCATACAGATTGTAAACTTTCTGTTTCTTGTGGTTCTTCATCATTGGCTATCTTCTTATCTGCCATAGCTCACAATGGTTATGTTTATTTATAATCTCCATTCCTCATTAATATCAGTGCAGTTTTAAAGATACTACTCTAATGTGTTCTTACAAATGCTTCTAGTGCTGTCTTCTTATATATCCTTTTTTTAAAAACATCTTTATTGGAGTATAAGTGCTTTGCAATTTTGTGTTAGTTTCTTCTGTATAACAAAGTGAATCAGCTATACGTATACATATATCCCCATTCTTATGTATTCTTAAAGGCTTCTGACACTTGCTGTCTGCTTAGTTTTGTTCACGAGACTTATCTTCTTTCGATTTTCTTGTATCTTCTGCCTCTTGTCACGTTACTCAAACATTACAAAATAGAATCAAAATACCGATCTTATTACAGGCACCAATAGCCAAACAGATAATTCATTTACTGGTACTGAATGGCCCAAACTCAACAAAATACATTAAACTGATGCTGAATTCTTGCAACCTTTGGCTGAATTCACATGATTATTTCTATGCTGCTTGGAAATCAGCCTACGTCCGCCCCCCACTGTTGTTACTGTTGTTGTTATTATGCCTGGTGTTGGAGCCATTTGAGTTTGTGCCAAAAAAGCCACTGAAAACGTTGGGAAAAGTTTGGTTCCTGGAATAACATAACATAGACTGAACTGTCTCAAAGAATCTTATGAGATTAGTTTGGTATTACAGTATCTTCTGAACCTTTGCTCAAAATTATATATTTTGTATATATAATTCAGGAGCTTTTTAGGAAGGCTGGGAAGAGTGGTGGTCAGCCCCATTAGGTCTAGGAGATTATAATTTTTGCATTTCTGATTTGTGCCCAGAGTAGTGAAAGAAACCAAATGATTTCAGATTTTATATGACATTTTGGCAGTAGATGATTATCATAATAACACAAGTCCTTCATATAAATTAAGAGAAAACAAAGTTGAATTTGAAGACAAAAGTATTACATATTATTTCCTTTTTAAAGAGCTAAAGAAATATAAAGTGGTAAAAGTATATAAACACTCCTACTAAACTAAGTGGATTCAAATATAGATCCTACTTTCTATGTGGTGGATTCCAGATTATGATATTTCCCTTAGTTTTGTTCTATCATCATGCTCAATAATGATAATTATAAAGGGCTATGTAAAAATGTTCCTGAATGTGTGTGTGTGTGTGTGTGTGTGTGGTCATAGCAATGATGCATTTTATTTGTTTTTACACATTAACTTCAATTTACCAAATACTTTAAGAAGTCTCCTTAAGAAAGATGTATCTTCTCTGTGGATCTATGTATACTTCTGCAGATCAAAATGCACATGCATGATCTAAGATATACATAGTTGTGTAAAGAATCAGAGTTCACCTGTTATTCTTAGATTATGAAGTGTAAGTGCTATTTTTAATTAATTTATCTATTATCTAACTTTAGTTTTGTATTTGAATTATTTCATACTCAATATTTATTAAACATACGCAGAAAAACACATATTAAAAGTTTAGGTCAAGATGGCGGAGTAGAAGGACGTGCTCTCACTCCCTCTTGCGAGAGCACCAGAATCACAACTGGCTGCTGGACAATCATTGACAGGAAGACCCTGGACTTCACCAAGGAGGACACCCCACGTCCAAGGACAGAGGAGAAGCCACAGTGAGATGGTAGGAGGGGCGCAATCAGAGTAAAATCAAATCCCATAACTGCTGGGTGGGTGACTCACAGACTGGCGAACACTTATACCACAGAAGTCCACCCACTGGAGTGAAGGTTCTGAGCCCCACGTCAGGCTTCCCAACCTGGGGGTCCGCCAACGGGAGGAGGAATTCCTAGAGAATCAGACTTTGAAGCCTAGTGGGAATTGATTGCAGGACTTTGACAGGACTGGAGGAAACAGAGACCCCACTCTTGGAGGGCACACACAAAGTAATGTGTGCATCGGGACCCAGGGGAAGGAGCAGTGACCCTGGGGGAGACTGAACCAGACCTACCTGCTGGTGTTGGGGGGTCTCCTGCAGAGGCGAGTAGTGGCTCTGTTTCACCGTGGGGATAAGGACACTGGCAGCAGAGGTTCTGGGAAGTTCTCCTTGGCGTGAGCCCTCCCAGAGTCTGCCATTAACCCCACCAAAGAGCACGGGTAGGCTCCAGTGTTGGGTTGCCTCAGGCAAAACAACCAACAGGGAGGGAACACAGCCCCACCCATCAACAGTCAAGTGGATTAAGGTTTTACTGAGCTCTGACTGCCACAGCAACAGTTAGCTCTACCCACCACCAGAGCCTCCCATCAAGCCTCTTAGATAGCCTCAACCACCAGAGGGCAGAAAACAGAAGCAAGAAAAACTATAATCCTGCAGCCTGTGGACCAACAACCACAGTTACAGAAAGATAGAGAAGATGAAAAGGCAGAGGGCTATATACCAGATGAAGGAACAAGAAAAAACCCAAGAAAAACAACTAAATGAAGTGGAGATAGGCAACCTTCCAGAAAAAGAATTCAGAATAATGAGAGTGAAGATGATCCAGGACCTCGGAATAAGAATGGAGGCAAAGATTGAGAAGATGCAAGAAATGATTAACAAAGACCTAGAAGAATTAAAGAACAAACAAACAGAGATGACCAATACAATAACTGAAATGAAAACTACACTAGAAGGAATCAATAGCAGAATAACTGAGGCAGAAGAACGGATAAGTGACCTGGAAGACAGAATGGTGGAATTCACTGCTGCAGAACAGACTAAAGAAAAAAGAATGAAAAGAAATGAAGACAGCCTAAGAGACCTCTGGGAAAACATTAAACGCAACAACATTCGCATTATAGGGGTCCCAGAAGGAGAAGAGAGAGAGAAAGGACCGGAGAAAATATTTGAAGAGATTATAGTCGAAAACTTCCCTAACATGGGAAAGGAAATAGCCACCCAAGTCCAGGAAGCGCAGAGAGTCCCATACAGAATAAACCCAAGGAGAAACACGCCGAGACACATAGTAATCAAAGTGGCAAAAATTAAAGACAAAGAAAAATTATTGAAAGCAGCAAGGGAAAAATGACAAATAACATAAAAGGGAACTCCCATAAGGTTAACAGCTGATTTCTCAGCAGAAACTCTGCAAGCCAGAAGGGAGTGGCATGATATACTTAAAGTGATGAAAGGGAAGAACCTACAACCAAGATTACTCTACCCGGCAAGGATCTCATTTAGATTTGATGGAGAAATCAAAAGCTTTGCAGACAAGCAAAAGCTAAGAGAATTCAGCACCACCAAACCAGCTCTACAACAAATGCTAAAGGAACTTCTCTAAGTGGGAAACACAAGAGAAGAAAAGGACCTAGAAAAACAAACCCAAAACAATTAAGAAAATGGTCATAGGAACATACATATCGATAATTACCTTAAACGTGAATGGATTAAATGCCCCAACCAAAAGACATAGACTGGCTGAAGGGATACAAAAACAAGACCCATATATATGCTGTCTACAAGAGACCCACTTTAGACCTAGGGACACATACAGACTGAAAATGAGGGGATGGAAAAAGATATTCCATGCAAATGGAAATCAAAAGAAAGCTGGAGTAGCTATACTCATATCAGATAAAATAGACTTTAAAATAAAGAATGTTACAAGAGACAAGGAAGGACACTACATAATGATCCAGGGATCAACACAAGAAGAAGATATAACAATTATAAATATATATGCACCCAACATAGGAGCACCTCAATACATAAGGCAACTGCTAACAGCTATAAAAGAGGAAATCGACAGTAACACAATAATAGTGGGGGACTTTAACACCTCACTTACACCAATGGACAGATCATCCAAAATGAAAATAAATAAGGAAACAGAAGCTTTAAATGACACAATAGACCAGATAGATTTAATTGATATATATAGGACATTCCATCCAAAAACAGCAGATTACACGTTCTTCTCAAGTGCGCACGGAACATTCTCCAGGATAGATCACATCTTGGGTCACAAATCAAGCCTCAGTAAATTTAAGAAAATTGAAATCATATCAAGCATCTTTTCTGACCACAACGCTATGAGATTAGAAATGAATGACAGGGAAAAAAACGTAAAAAGGACAAACACATGGAGGCTAAACAATACGTTACTAAATAACCAAGAGATCACTGAAGAAATCAAAGAGGAAATAAAAAAATACCTAGAGACAAATGACAATGAAAACACGACGACCCAAAACCTATGGGATGCAGCAAAAGCGGTTCTAAGAGGGAAGTTTATAGCTATACAAGCATACCTCGAGAAACAAGAAAAATCTCAAGTAAACAATCTAACCTTACACCTAAAGAAACTAGAGAAAGAAGAACAAACAAAACCCAAAGTTAGCAGAATGAAAGAAATCATAAAGATCAGAGCAGAAATAAATGAAATAGAAACAAAGAAAACAATAGCAAAGATCAATAAAACTAAAAGTTGGTTCTTTGAGAAGATAAACAAAATTGATAAGCCATTAGCCACACTCATCAAGAAAAAGAGGGAGAGGACTCAAATCAATAAAATCAGAAATGAAAAAGGAGAAGTTACAACAGACACCGCAGAAATACAAAGCATCCTAAGAGACTACTACAAGCAACTTTATGCCAATAAAATGGACAACCTGGAAGAAATGGACAAATTCTTAGAAAGGTATAACCTTCCCAGACTAAATCAGGAAGAAACAGAAAATATGAACAGACCAATCACAAGTAATGAAATTGAAACTGTGATTAAAAATCTTCCAACAAACAAAAGTCCAGGACCAGATGGCTTCACAGGTGAATTCTATCAAACATTTAGGGAAGAGCTAACACCCATCCTTCTCAAACTCTTCCAAAAAATTGCAGAGGAAGGAACACTCCCAAACTCATTCTATGAGGCCACCATCACCCTGATACCAAAACCAGACAAAGACATTACAAAAAAAGAAAATTACAGACCAATATCACTGATGAATATAGATGCAAAAATCCTCAACAAAATACTAGCAGACAGAATCCAAAAACACATTAAAAGGATCATACACCACGATCAAGTGGGATTTATCCCAGGGATGCAAGGATTCTTCAATATACACAAATCAATCAATGTGATACACCATATTAACAAATTGAAGAATAAAAGCCATATGATTATCTCAATAGATGCAGAAAAAGCTTTTGACAAAATTCAACACCCATTTCTGATAAAAACTCTCCAGAAAGTGGGCATAGAGGGAACCTACCTCAACATAATAAAGGCCATATATGACAAACCCACAGCAAACATCATTCTCAATGGTGAAAAACTGAAAGCATTTCCTCTAAGATCAGGAACGAGACAAGGATGTCCACTCTCACCACTATTATTCAACATAGTTTTGAAAGTTCTAACCATGGCAATCAGAGAAATAAAAGAAATAAAAGGAATACAAACTGGAAAAGAAGAAGTAAAACTGTCACTGTTTGCAGATGACATGATACTATACATAGAGAATCCTAAAAATGCCTCCAGAAAACTACTGAAACTAATCAATGAATTTGGTAAAGTTGCAGGATACAAAATTAATGCACAGAAATCTCTTGCATTCCTATACACTAATGATGAAAAATCTGAAAGAGAAATTAATGAAACACTCCCATTTACCATTGCAACAAAAAGAATAAAATACCTAGGAATAAACCTACCTAGGGAGACGAAAGACCTGCATGCAGAAAACTATAAGACACTGATGAAAGAAATTAAAGATGATACCAACAGATGGAGAGATATACCATGTTCTTGGATTGGAAGAATCAACATTGTGAAAATGAGTATACTACCCAAAGCAATCTACAGATTCAATGCAATCATTATCAAATTACCAATGGCATTTTTTACGGAGCTAGAACAAATCATCTTAAAATTTGTATGGAGACACAAAAGACCCCGAATAGCCAAAGCAGTCTTGAGGGAAAAAAATGGAGCTGGAGGAATCAGACTCCCTGACTTCAGACTATACTACAAAGCTACAGTAATCAAGACAGTATGGTACTGGCACAAAAACAGAAACATAGATCAATGGAACAAGATAGAAAGCCCAGAGATTAACCCACGCACCTATGGTCAACTAATCTATGACAAAGGAGGCAAAGGTATACAGTGGAGAAAAGACAGTCTCTTCAATAAGTGGTGCTGGGAAAACTGGACAGCTACATGTAAAAGAATGAAATTAGAATACTCCCTAACACCATACACAAAAATAAACTCAAAATGGATTAGAGACCTAAATATAAGACTGGACACTATAAAACTCTTAGAGGAAAACATAGGAAGAACACTCTTTGACATAAATCACAGCAAGATCTTTTTTGATCCACCTCCTAGAGTAATGGAAATAAAAACAAAAATAAACAAATGGGACCTAATGAAACTTCAAAGCTTTTGCACAGCAAACGAAACCATAAACAAGACGAAAAGACAACCCTCAGAATGGGAGAAAATATTTGCAAATGAATCAACGGACAAAGGATTAATCTCCAAAATATATAAACAGCTCATTCAGCTCAATATCAAAGAAACAAACACCCCAATCCAAAAATGGGCAGAAGAGCTAAATAGACATTTCTCCAAAGAAGACATACAGACTGCCACGAAGCACAAGAAAAGATGCTCAACATCACTAATTATTAGAGAAATGCAAATCAAAACTACAATGAGGTATCACCTCACTCCTGTTAGAATGGGCATCATCAGAAAATCTACAAACAACAAATGCTGGAGAGGGTGTGGAGAAAAGGGAACCCTCTTGCACTGTTGGTGGGAATGTAAATTGATACAGCCACTATGGAGAACAATATGGAGGTTCCTTAAAAAACTAAAAATAGAATTACCATATGACCCAGCAATCCCACTACTGGGCATATACCCAGAGAAAACCATAATTCAAAAAGGCACATGCACCCGAATGTTCATTGCAGCACTATTTACAATAGCCAGGTCATGGAAGCAACCTAAATGCCCATCAACAGACGAATGGTTAAAGAAGATGTGGTACATATATACAATGGAATATTACTCAGCCATAAAAAGGGACGAAATTGAGTCATTTGTTGAGACGTGGATGGATCTAGAGACTGTCATACAGAGTGAAGTAAGTCAGAAAGAGAAAAACAAATATCGTATATTAATGCATGTACGCGGAACCTAGAAAAATGGTACAGATGAGCCAGTTTGCAGGGCAGAAGTTGAGACACAAATGTAGAGAATGGACATATGGACACCAAGGGGGGAAAACTGCGGTGAGGTGGGGATGGTGGTGTGCTGAATTGGGCGATTGGGATTCACATGTATACACTGATGTGTATAAAACTGATGCCTAATAAGAACCTGCAGTATAAAAAACCAAACAAAACAACTAATACTAAACTTTCATTGGGTTATTTGTATGGAAATATGTTAATATAAATGTTTCAGACATTACATGAAATTTCTAAAAATCTTATATTTGTATTTGTATGGAAATATGTATGGAAATATGTTAATATAAATGTTTCAGACATTACATGAAATTTCTAAAAATCTTATATGTTCTGGTATAATGTTATAAGTAATAATCCTAGTTATTACTTTAAAATGTATATCTCAGAAATAACTAATTTTCTTGTCAACTGCATTATTATGAACTTTCATCAAATCTTTAACCGTGGTCATTTTTAAGTCTTTTGTCATTTACAGACAGTTCTGGGTGTACTCTGATGATTTTGCAAATATGTTCCTATAAAAGGGTTTCATCTTCAAGAAATTCATGGAAAAGACTCTGACAAGTACAGGTTTCTGGTAACTGACTGTACTGCTGAACTGAATGAATAAGCATTTTCAGAACTCTAATGAAAAACTGATGAGCTCATAAAAGTGCTAACAAAAGATCAAGATGAAAAAAAAAAATTAATTACATGGGACTGAGTGAACTGATGAGGATGAGTATAATTTTTGTGACTTTCTGTCTGAATTAAAAAAAAAAAAAATCCCACAAAGACTCAGAGGCAAAGAATATACAAATCAATTTTCACTGCAAAGTAAAGGAGCTGTTACAGTGGAGGATTACTGGACTGAATGTCAATATTATGACATAGTATGAGTGTGTTTCATGTTTGGTAATTGCAATCATTGTTGCTTTTGTTTGGTCATCCATGTACAATGCTTGGTGTCAGTCTATTTATCTCTTGTAAAAATAAAATACAGTGTGTGTGTGTGAAAAAAAAAAAAAGTTTAGGTCATCTCATATTTAGCACTTGTCACAATGATTACAGAATTTACAACACCTTGATAGCTTGCAACAATGAAATCCATCAGATCAGAAGAATATAATTTTAGAATCAGAATTTACCTTAAGCAAGAGATAGTCAATATTCTTTATTTATTGGTAAGGAAACTCTAAGAATAAGTAAATTGCCCAAGTCTATGTATCTGGACTAATTAAGATCACAAACAGTTCTTTGTTCTCAATTGCTCATGAGCAAGTATTCTTTTACATTTATTCTGTTCTGATTCTGTTGTTGCTACTGTCACTTTATCAAATCTCTTACCATAAAAAGTTTATCCAAGCAGGAGATTTAGATTTATTTGAAGTGCTTATACTAGTTCTCTTTATAGAAACCTTTTCCATGCGTAAAGAACATTATTATCATTTTTAGTGTTTTCATTCAAGGCTAAGTAATTCTAATGTCATCAACTATTGTTTTAAGATGGTATTTTTTGGTTCTTCAAAGGTTGTCATTGTCCCTTCTTCTCTGGAGAACTTTCTCTTAATGGCCTCGCTGTCACATACCCTAACTTTTCATCTCAGAAGGACATCAAATTATCTAATAAAAGCTTTTAAACAGATTACAACAGCAAACTAAAAATGCTGAAGTCACCAGCCATAATTTTGTTTTTATCATAACCTTTGTGCTTAGTTATTCAGCCTTTATAAATCACCTTGATTTTCTCACAATGTTTTATAATCATCATCTTCTCCATATCCTCAGCTAATATGCAAAATACATAATTGCTAATGAAGAAATATAATAATCATTCATTCATAAACTGTCTGCCCCTTTTATTTCTTAAATAAAATTTTTCTATCTAAGCTAGATTCTTTTCATATGCAGTTGCCAGTGTATCTCACAGGATGAGAATTTGGCACATAATTTTTATACTGTATAATTCCTTTACATATGGGAACCTTCTAACACCTGAACTCACATTAAGATAACATTTTTTTTATTCAAGAATTTTGAAATTTATATTCTCTTTTCAATTTTTACTTCCTTTTTTAGCTTGCTTCAGTTGGCTTTCCACTGTTCTTCATAATAAGTAGAATGCTAAGCTATAAAACATTTTATGTCACAAAATTGGGATTGAAAGAATCTAAACGTAAATTACATATATGCACCTAAAATGTAGAAGAATCGAAAGGGCAGACAGCAGAAGCAAGGAGAACTACAATCCTGCAGCCTGTGGAACAAAAACCACATCCACAGAAAGATAAAAAAGATGAAAAGGCAGAGGGATATGTACCAGATGAAGGAAGAAGATAAAACTCCAGAAAAACAACTAAATGAAGTGGAAATAGACAACCTTCCAGAAAAAGAATTCAGAATAATGATAGTGAAGATGATCCAGGACCTTGGAATAAGAATGGAGGCAAAGATCGAGAAGATGCAAGAAATGTTTAACAAACACCTAGAAGAATTAAAGAACAAACAGAGATGAACAATACAATAACTGAAATGAAAACTACACTAGAAGGAATCAATAGCAGAATAACTCAGGCAGAAGAACGGATAAGTGACCTGGAAGACAGAATGGTGGAATTCACTGCTGTGGAACAAAATAAAGAAAAAAGAATAAAAAGATATGAAGACTGCCTAAGAGACCTCTGGGACAACATTAAACAAAACAACATTCGCATTATAGGGGTCCCAGAAGGAGAAGAGAGAGAGAAAGGACCTGAGAAAATATTTGAAAAGATTATAGTCGAAAAGTTCCCTAACATGGGAAAGGAAATAGCCACCCAAGTCCAGGAAACACAGAGAGTCCCATACAGGATAAACCCAAGGAGAAATACACTGAGACACATAGTAAACAAACTGGCAAATATTAAAGACAAAGAAAAATTATTGAAAGCAGCAAGGGGAAAATGACACATAACATACAATAACATACAAGGGAACTCCCATAAGGTTAAAAGCTGATTTCTCAGAAGAAACTCTACAAGCCAGAAGGGAGTGGCATGATATACATAAAGTGATGAAAGGGAAGAATCTACCACCAAGATTACTCTACCAGGCAACTATCTCATCCAGATTTGACAGAGAAATCAAAAGCTTTACAGACAAGCAAAAGCTAAGAGAATTCAGCACCACCAAACCAACTCTACAACAAATGCTAAAGGAACTTCTCTAAGTTGGAAACACAAGAGAAGAAAAGGACCTATAAAAACAAACCCAAAACAATTAAGAAAATGGTCATAGGAACACACATATTGATAATCACCTTAAACGTGAATGGATTAAATGCTCCAACCAAAAGACACAGGCTTGCTGAATGGATACAAAAACAAGACCCATCTATATGCTATCTACAAGAGACCCACCCATCTATATGCTATCTACAAGATACCCACTTCAGACCCAGGGACAAATACAAACTGAAAGTGAGGGGATGGAGAAAGATATTCCATGCAAATGGAAATCAAAAGAAAGCTGGAGTAGCAATACTCATATGAGATAAAATAGACTTTAAAATAAAGAATGTTACAAGAGACAAGGAAGGACACTACATAATGATCTAGGGATCAATCCAAGAAGATATAACAATTATAAATATATATGCACCCAACATAGGAGCAGCTTAATAAATAAGGCAACTGTTAACAGCTATAAAAGAGGAAATTAACAGTAGCACAAGAGTAGTGGGGGACTTTAACAACTCACACCAATGAACAGATCACCCAAAATGAAAATAAATAAGGAAACAGAAGCTCTAAATGACACAATATACCAGATAGATTTAATTGAGATTTATAGGACATTCCATCCCAAAACAGCAGATTACACTTTCTTCTCAAGTGAGCACGGAACATTCTCCAGGATAGATCACATTTTGGGTCACAAATCAAGCCACAGTAAATTTAAGAAAATTGAAATCATATGAAGCATTTTTTCTGACCACAACAATATGAAATTAGAAATGAATTACAGGGGAAAAAAAGGGGGAAAAAACACATGGAAGCTAAACAATACATTTCTAAATAACCAAGAGATCACTGAAGAAATCAAAGAGGAAATCAAAAAATACCCAGAGACAAATGACAGTGAAAACACTACAATCCAAAGCCTATGGGATGCAGCAAGAGCTGTTCTAAGAGGGAACTTTATAGCTATACAAGTATACCTCAAGAAACAAGAAAAATCTCAAATAAACAATCTAACTTACACCTAAAGGAACTAGAGAGAGAAGAACAAACAAACCCCAAAGTTAGTAGAAGGAAAGAAATCGTAAAGATCACAGCAGAAATAAATGAAATAGAAACAAAGAAAACAATAGCAAAGATCAATAAAACTAAAAGCTGATTCTTTGAAAAGATAAACGAAATTGATAAACCATTAGCCAAACTCATCAAGAAAAAGAGGGAGGGGACTCAAATCAATAAAATTAGAAATGAAAAAGGAGAAGTTACGACAGACACCGCAGAAATACAAAGCATCCTAAGAGACTACTACAAGCAACTTTATGCCAATAAAATGGACAACCTAGAAGAAATGGACAAATTTTAAAAAGGTATAACCTTCCAAAACTGACCAGGAAGAAATAGAAAATATGAACAGAACAATCACCAGTAATGAACTTGAAACTGTGATTAAAAATCTTCCAACAAACAAAAGTCCATGTCCAGATGGCTTCACAGGTGAATTCAATCAAACAATTAGAGAAGAGAAAATACCCAACCTTCTCAAACTATTCCAAAATAATTTCAGAGGAAAGAACACTCCCAAACTCTTTCTATGAGGCCACCATCACCCTGACACCAAAACCAGACAAAGATGTCACAAGGAAAGAAAAATACAGAACAATATCACTGATGAATATAGATGCAAAAATCCTCAACAAAATACTAGCAGACAGAATCCAACAACACATTAAAAGGATCATACACCACGATCAAGTGGGATTTATCCCAGGGATGCAAGGATTCCTCAATATACGCAAATCAATCAATGTGATACACCATATTAACAAACTGAAGAATGAAAACCATATGATCATCTCAATAGATGCAGAAAAAGCTTTTGACAAAATTCAACACCCATTTACGATAAAACCCCTCCAGAAGGTGGGCATAGAGGGAACCTACCTCAACATAATAAAGGCCATATGCGACAAACCCACAGCAAGCATCATTCTCAATGGTGAAAAACTGAAAGCATTTCCTCTAAGATCAGGAACGAGACAAGGATGTCCACTCTCACCACTATTATTCAACATAGTTTTGAAAGTTCTAACCATGGCAATCAGAGAAGTAAAAGAAATAAAAGGAATACAAACTGGAAAAGAAGAAGTAAAACTGTCACTGTTTGCAGATGACATGATACTATACATAGAGAATCCTAAAAATGCCTCCAGAAAACTACTGAAACTAATCAATGAATTTGGTAAAGTTGCAGGATACAAAATTAATGCACAGAAATCTCTTGCATTCCTATACACTAATGATGAAAAATCTGAAAGAGAAATTAATGAAACACTCCCATTTACCACTGCAACAAGAAGAATAAAATACCTAAGAATAAACCTACCTAGGGAGACAAAAGACCTGTATGCAGGAAACTATAAGACACTGATGAAAGAAATTAAGGATGATACTAACAGATGGAGAGATATACCATGTTCTTGGACTGGAAGAATCAATACTGTGAAAATGACTATACTACCCAAAGCAATCTACAGATTCAATGCAATCATTATCAAATTACCAATGGCATTTTTTACGGAATTAGAAAAAAAATCTTAAAATTTGTTTGGAGACACAAAAGATCCCGAATAGCCAAAGCAGTCTTGAGGGAAAAAAACGGAGCTGGAGGAATCAGACTCCCTGATTTCAGACTATACTCTAAAATGACAGTAATCAAGACAATATGGTACTGGCACAAAAACAGAAACATAGATCAATGGAACAAGATAGAAAGCCCAGCGACAAAACCTACGCACCTATGGTCAACTAACCTATGACAAAGGAGGCAAGGATATACAATGGAGAAAAGACAGTCTTTTCAATAAGTGGTGTTGGGAAAACTGGACAGCTACATGTAAAAGAATGAAATTAGAACACTCCCTAACACCATACACGAAAATAAACTCAAAATGGATTAGAGACCTAAATGTAAGACCGGACACTATAAAACTCTTAGAGGAAAACTTAGGAAGAACACTATTTGACATAAATCACAGCAAGATCTTTTTTGATCTACCTCCTAGAATAATGGAAAAAAAACCCAAAAATGAACAATTGGGACCTAATGAAACTTCAAAGCTTTTGCACAGCAAACGAAACCATAAACAAGACGAAAAGACAACTCTCAGAATGGGAGAAAATGTTTGCAAAAGAATCAATGGACAAAGGATTAATCTCCAAAATATATAAACAGCTCATGGAACCCAATATTAAAAAAACAAACAACCCAATCCAAAAATGGACAGAAGACCTAAATAGACATTTCTACAAAGAAGACATACAGATGTCTGGGAAGCACATGAAAAGCTGCTCAACATCACTAATTATTAGAGAAAAGCCAATCAAAACTACAATGAGGTATTACCTCACACCAGTTAGAATGGGCATCATCAGAAAATCTACAAACACCAAATGCTGGAGAGGGTGTAGAGAAAAGGGAACCCTCTTGCACTGTTGGTGGGAATGTAAATTGATACAGCCACTATGGAGAACAGTATGGAATTTCCTTAAAAAACTAAAAATAGAATTACCATATGATCCAGCAATCCCACTACTGGGCATAAACCCAGAGAAAACCATAATTCAAAAAGACACATGCACCCGAATGTTCATTGCAGCACTATTTACAATAGCCAAGTCGTGGAAGCAACCTAAATGCCCATCGACAGATGAATGGATAAAGACGATGTGGTAAATATATACAATGGAATATTACTCAGCCATAAAAAGTAATGAAAATGGGTCATATGTAGAGACGTGGATGTATCTAGAGACTGTCATACAGAGTGAAGTAGGTCAGAAAGAGAAAAACAAATATCGTATATTAACACATATATGTGGAACCTAGAAAAATGGTACAGATAAACCGGTTTACAGGGCAGAAATTGAGACTCAGATGTAGAGAACAAACATGGACACAAACGGGGGAAAGCAGCAGGGGCGGGTGGGCGTGGTGGTGTGAAGAATTAGGTGATTAGGATTGACATGTATACACTGATGTGTATAAAATTGATGACTAATAATGACCTGCTGTATAAAAAAATGAATAAAATAAAATCCAAAAATTAAAAAAAAATGAAAATAAACTATACTTTAAAAAAATGTAGAAGAATCATTGGTTTACACTGCAAAACATAGCTGGTAGTAACAATAATATATATACAATATTTATACACAATTACATATGCTACATCAAGACTGCTTTATTGTTGATTGTCTAGGATAAATGTTTTTCAAGGCAATATTACTGTTTAGCATTTATATAAAAGGAAACGTGTGTATGCATAAATACATAGGTTTTAGGGTTTTATCAATCATTAGATAGGCATTGGTGCTTATTCATTCATATTGTTTTAACTTACTCTTATTTCACATCTACATATGTTGACTACACACAAAAATGAACTGAGGAACCATGGTATGATAAGAAAACTAGTCTGAAGTAAACAGATTGTCAATAATAAATAACTTCTGTGATATTGGATCTCTGTGATCAGCAGTTTCTCTTCTGTAATGTGAGAACTTTGGAATTTTGGTCTCTTAGCCACGGTAGGGCTTACATTAATAGTGTTGTGAAGTTGTTTGTGCTTCTCTTTCACATTCTTTGAGAACTATACTTCGTGTCCTTGTCTTTTTCCTTAATACTTTTTTTTTCTCATGACATAATAAGCATTTATTTTTTTAATTTTTATTGGAGTATAGCTGCTTTACAATGTTGTGTTAGTTTTTACTGCGCAGCAAAGTGAATCAGCTGTACGTATACATGTATCCTCTCTTTTTTGGATTTCCTCCCCATTTAGGTCACCACATAGCATTTAGAGTTCCCTGTGCTATACAGTATGTTCTCACTAGTCATCTGTCTTATACATAGTATCAATAGTGTATACATGTCAATCCCAATCTCCCAATTCCTCCCATCCTCCCTTTTTCCCCTTGATATCTATATGTTTGTTCTCTGTCTGTGGCTCTATTTCTGCTTTGTAAATAAGATCGTCTATACCACTTGTTTTCAGATTCCACATATATTTGTTAATATACAATATTTGCTTTTCTCTTTGCAACTTTCTTCACTCTGTATGACAATCTCTAGGTCCATCCACATCTCCACAAATGACCCAATTTCATTCCTTTTAATGGCTGAGTAATAGTCCATTGTATTTATGTACCACATCTTCTTTATTCATTCTTCTGTTGATGGACATTTAGGTTGTTTCCATGTCCTGGCTATTGTAAATAGTGCTGCAGTGAACATTGGGGTGCATGTGCCTTTTTGAATTATGGTTTTTCTCAGGGTATATCCCCAGTAGTGGGATTGCTAGGTCACATGGTAGTTCTAATTTAGTTTCTTAAGGAACCTTCATACTGTTCTCCATTGTGGCTTTATCAATTTATATTCCCACCAATAGTGTAAGAGGCTTCCCTTTTCTCCACACTCTCTCCAGAATTTATTGTTTGTAGATTTTATGATAATGGCCATTCTGACTAGTGTGAGGTGATATCTCATTGTAGTTTTGATTTGAATTTCTCTAATAATTAGTGATGTTGAGCATGTAAAAGAATGGAATTATAACACTCCCTAATACCATACACAAAAATAAACTCAAAATGTATTAAAGACCTAAATGTAAGGCCAGACACTATAAATCTCAGAGGAAAACAAAGGCAGAACACTCTTTGACATAAATCACTGCAAGATCTTTTTTGACCCACCTCCTAGAGTAATGAGAATAAAAAGAAAAGTAAACAAATGGGACCTAATTAAACTTAAATGCTTTTGCACAGCAAAGGAAACCATAAACAAGACAAAATGACAACCCTCAGAATGGGAGAAAGCATTGCAAACGAAGCAACTGACAAAGGATTAATCTCCAAAATATACAAACAACTCATGCAGCTCAATATCCAAAAAACAAGGAACCCAATCAAAAAATGGGCAGAAGACCTAAATACACATTTCTCCAAAGAAGACATACAGATAGCCAACAAACACCTGAAAAGATGATCCTTAATACTTTTATTATTTCTTTTTTTTGGAGGCTTTCTCACACATACACAGAAGACATAATAGTTTTTCCACAGCATTTCCACCAAAGATATTTGTTTTTTATTTTCGACGTGAAAATCAGATGATGGGCATGCTGAAAGAATATACCTGGTCAAAGTCATTGTATACCTTTACAACACTGGCTTTCCTATTCATGTTTTCACAGAAAGTTTGTTCTATGGCTGTATATTGCAAGGGAATGAGAAGTAATGAGTGACTAAGGAAACAGTAGGTACAGCTCTGGTACTTATTTATGAATGGACTACATAGATTACACCCTAGAGCTGTGGAAATTCCAAATACTTAAAAAAAAAAAAAAAATGGAGAGGTTGTAAGAATTTTAGACCTCCACCAAAGTCACTGATTTCAGCAGTATTTAATTCCAATTAAATTCTAAGTAATATTCTGAATTGATTATGCACCTACCCACTGAGTAAGCATGGGTAATATGAGTAGTATAGAGTGGTATGTATGTTTATGAGTGTGTTTTGTGTGTGCGTGTGTGGGTGTGTGTGTGTTGACATGAATTGGGGGAGCACTTCCTTTGGTTTTGCAGAATTAAATTCCCATTTCTAATACCAGATATGTAAAATTGTAAGGCCAAATAAATTTGTGCTTGTTCCTATCGATGCTTAAAAATACTATACTACAAAGCTACAATAATCAAAAAAGTGTATGGTACTGGCATAAAAAGAGACACGTAGACTGATGGAACATAATAAAGAGCCAGAAAATGGACCCTTTCATACATGATCAACTAATATTTGACAAGAAAGCCAAGGATACACAATGGGGAAAAGATAGTCTCTTCAATAAGTGTTGCTGAAGAAATTCGATAATCATTCATGAAAGAATGAAATTAGACCCTACTTACATCACTCACAAAAATGAACTTGAATTGTATTAAGGACTTAAAATAAGACCTAAAATTGTAAAACTCCTAGAAGAAAGCATAGGTAAAAAAGCTTCTTGACATTGGTCTTGGCAAAGTTTTTAAAATATGACACCAAAAGCAAAAAACACAAAAGCAAAAATGAATAAGTGGGACTATATAAAACATAAAACCATCAACAAAATGAAAAGAAAATCTACGGAATAGGAGAAAATATTTTACAAAGTATATACCTGGTAAGGGGTTAATACCCAAAATATATAAGAAACTCATATCACTCCATGGTAAAAAAAAAAACAACAACAACAACAAAAAAAGTTCATTTTCTCCATAGCCTCTCCAGCATTTATTGTTTGCAGATTTTTGGATGATGGCCATTCTGACTGGTGTGAAGTGATACCTCACTGTAGTTTTGATTTGCATTTCTCTAATGATGTTGAGCATCTTTAATGATGTGGAGCATCTTTTCATGTGCCTCTTGGCCATCTGTATGTCTTCTTTGGAGAAATGTCTGTTTAGATATTCTGACCATTTTTTGATTGAATTGTTTGTTTTTTTGATATTGAGCTGCATGAGCTGTTTGTATATTTTGGAAATTAATCCCTTGTCAGTAACTTCGTTGACAAATATTTTCTCCCATTCTAAGGGTTGTCCTTTCGTCTTGTTTATGGTTTCCTTTGTTGTGCAAAAGATTTTCAGCTAAATTAGGCCCCATTAATTTATTTATTTTTTAAATTTTCATTACCCTAGGAGGTGGATCAAAAAAGATTTTGCTGTGATTTATGTCACAGAGTGTTCAGCCTATGTTTTCCTCTAAGAGATTTATAGTATCCAGCCTTACATTTAGGTCTTTAAACCATTTTGAGTTTATTTTTGTGTATGGTGTTAGGGAGTGCTCTAATTTCATTCTTTTACATGTAGCTATCCAGTCTTCCCAATTATTGAAGAGGCTGTCTTTTCTCCATTGTATATTCTTGCCTCCTTTGTCATAGATTAGGTGACCATATGTGTGTGGGCTTATCTCTGGGCTTTCTATCCTGTTCCATTGATCTATATTTTGTTTTTGTGCCAGTATCATTCTGTTTTGATTACTGTAGCTTGGTAGTACAGTCTGAAGTAAGGGAGCCTGATTCCTCTAACTCCATTTTCTTTATCAAGACTGTTTTGACTATTCATGGTGTTTTGTGTTTTCATACAAATTGTAAATATTTTTCTTCTAATTCTGTGAAAAATGCCATTGACAATTTGACAGGGATTGCATTGAATCTGTAGACTGTCTTGGGCAGTATAGTCATTTTCACAGTATTGATTCTTCCAATCCTAGAACATGATATATTTTTCCAACTGTTTGTGTTGTCTTCAATTCCTCCAGCTCTGAACCCTCTTACACTGTTGGTAGGAATGTAAATTGGTACACCAACTATGGAGAACAGTATGGAGGTTCCTTAAGAAACTAAAAATAGAGCTACCATATGATCCAGCAATCCCACTCCTGGGCATATATCTGAAGAAAACCATAATTCTAAAATATACATATACCCCAGTGTTCATTGCAGCACTAATTACAATAACCAGGACATGGAAGCAATCTAAATGTCTGTTGACAGAGGAATGAATAAAGAAGCTGTGGTACATATATGCAATGGAATATTACTCAGCCATTAGAAAGAATGAAATAATGCCCTTTGCAGCAACATGGTTTGATCTAGAGATTGTTATACTGAGTTAAGTAAGTCAGACAGAGAAAGACAATTATCATATGATATCACTTCTATGTGGAAGCTGAAAAAATGGTACAAATGAACTTATTGACAAAACAGAAATAGAGTCACAGAGATAGAAAACAAACTTATGGTTACCAAGGGGAAAAAGGGAGAGGGGTAAATTGGGAGATTGGGATTGACATATACACACTATTATATATAAAATAGATGACTAATAAGAACCTACTCTGTAGCACAGGGAACTCTACTCAATACCCTGTAATGACCTATATGGGAATAGAATCTAAAAAAGAGTGGATATACGTATATGTATAACTGATTCACTTTGCTGTACAACAGAAACTAACACAACATTGTAAATCAACTATACTCCAATAAAAAATGTTTTTTCAATGTTCATAAAGTTTGATTGTCACACAGTCACACTCATTCGTGTACAGGCTGCCTGTATCGGTTTGCTAGGGCTGCCATAACCACAGACTGTACTGGGGGACTTAAGCAGCAGACATTTCTTTTTGGCCATGCTACTCTGCATGTGCAAGCTTAGTTCCCCGACCAGGGATCGAACCCATGCCCCCTGCAGTGGGAGCTTCAAGTCCTAACCACTGGACGGCCAAGTAAGTCCCAATCAGTCTCACAATTCTGGAGGCTGGAGGTCAGAGATCAATGTGTCAGCAGGTTGGTTTCTCGTGAGACCTCTCTCCTTGCCATGTCAACGGCTGTCTTCTCCCTGTGTCCTCACATTGCCTTCCCTCTGAACACCTCTGTGTCCTAATCTCCTCTTATTACAAAAACACCAGCCATATTGGATCAAGGTCCACCCAAGGACCTCTGTTTAACTTAATCACCTCTTAAAGACCCCATCTCCAAATACATACACGTTCTGAGATACTGGGCATTAGACCTTCAACATATAGATCTAGGGGGACACAACTCAGCCTTTAACTCAGCCTATGGCTGCTTTTGCACTACAACAGAATTGAGTAGTTGTGACAGAGACCATGTGGTCCCTAAAGACTATTACAAATAGATTTAAAGTAAAAGTCTATGGACTATTTACTATTCAGCCCTTTACAGAAAAGGTTTGCCAACACCCCCCAGACAATCTGTGCTTGCTACAGATACCCCCAATACCATGCCTCCCTTTCTCATTGAGGATCTGAGCTCCTGCTGAAACTTACCTGCCCTCTCATTTTCACTGAAAAAGTCATTCCTATTCTTCAAGACACCAGCACTGTCAATGGCTTCATGTGTGACCACTCCTGGGGGCATTTGCCTTCAAGTCAAACAAATGAGTCTCTCATGAGATACTTTCAGGTAGTCAGACACACTGAGCAGAAGACCAACAGCCCCGCCCACATTCCACGTATTCCACATGAGGATGGGTGTGGGGGCTGACGGTCTGACACCACAGAGTCTGCATGAGGAACAGGAAACATGGCTGGGACTTAGAGGGGTATGGAGTTGTCATGACTCGGGGAATGGGTGGTTCTGAGGAATGATCTTTAGAGACACAAGTGGGAGGAAAATGCGGCAGAAGATTCTAGGCAAGAAATCTCTAAAAGGTAGGTATCAGAGGAGAGAAGAAGGGCAGCTGGGAGAGGAGGAAAGCCAGGTGACAGGGACTGGGAAGGGAGCTTGGAGAGAGCACAGGGGCACATTGACATCTCCTGGAGACAGGGTCCCTGCAGCACAGAGCATCCCAGTGCCCTGAGTTAGATGCTGGTATTGAAAGGAAGTGGCATGGAAAAATGAGTCAGGAGTCTGGGGTTCTCATGCCACCAGTCTGCATTACAGGGCAGGTCGACTTGGCACGAGTCTCTTGAGTTCCTGTACCCAGTGATTTGGGGTGGGTTCAACCCCAAGTGACTTGGCGTCTTGTCTGGGCACTGGCACAAGTCACCTGGGTGGAATTGGGAAAGTCACTCTCCTCCCTGGGCCTTAGCTTCATCATATGCATAATGAGGACTTTGAACTTGATGATCTCTGAGGCACAGTAGGGAAGCCTTAACTATCTAGTGTCAATATCCTGTTTTTTTCCCATCCTGAATCACCTCAGTGTGCACAGTCGGGGTGGCTGTAGTGGTTGCTGGCTTGATGGCCGCAACATCCTTTGTTTACTCTGAACTCTGGATCTCTGCACTCCGAGGCACTCAGAGGCCCCCCTCAGGCCAGGCTGCCTTTCCCTGCCACACAGGTCCTACTCCAATAAAAATTAATTTAAAAAAAATCCAATTTAAAAATGGACAGATAAACTGAATAGGCATTTTTCTAAAGAAGAGATCCAAATGGCCAAAAAGTACACGAAAAGATGCTCACAAATTATTAGGGAAATACAAATCAAAACCACAAAGAGACAGCCTTCAAACATGTTAATATGGCTATTATTGAAAAGACAAGAGATAAAAAGTATTGGCAAAGATGTGGAGGAAAGGGAACTCTGGGCACTGTTGGTAGAAATATACATTGGTGCAGCTACTGTGGAAAATAGAATGTAGGTTCTCAAAAAAATTAAAAGTTGAACAACTATATTATCCAGCAATATCACTTCTGGTGTATCCAAAGGACATTAAATCAGGATCTTGAAGAGATTTCTGAAACTCTATGTTCATTGCAACATTATTTACAATAGCCAAGAAATATGGAAATAACCTAACTGTACATCTATGGATGAATGGATAAAGAAGATGTGAGATACATTCAAACACACACATGCGCGCACACACACACACACACACACACACACACACACACACAATGGAATATTACTCAGCCATGGGAAAGAAGGAAATCTTGCTTTTTGCAACATGGATAGAACTTAAAAGCATTATACTAAATGAAATGTATTTATTTATACTAAATAAATCAGACAGGGAAAGATAATTACTGCATGATATTGCTTATATGTGAAATCTTTTCTGAAAAAACCAAACTCCAACCAAAAACCAAACATAGAAACAGAGTAGAAATGGGTTAGCCAGGGACTGGGGAATTGAAAAAATGAGGAGACTGTAGTCAAAGGGTACAAACTTCCAGCTATAAGATGAATAAGTTCTGGGGAATGAATGAATCTCAAGATTAGAGTTAACTTAAAATTACATTATATATAGTTGTATTATTATATTTGAAATGTATTATGTACTTGAAAAGTTGTTAAGAGTAGATCTCAAATTTCTGTATTATATACTTGAAAGTGGCTAAGAAAGTAGATATCAAATATTCTCCACATAAAATGGAAGTGATAATCATGTGAGGTAAAGGTGTTAACAAACCCTGCTCTAGTAATCATTTCACAACACATGTTTTTCAAATCAACACATTATATACTTAAAATGTACATATTACATGTCAATTATATCTCAATAAACCTGGAAAAAATTTAACACAAATACATACAATTTTTCTTCCTACTATGAGACAAAGGTAAAAAGTTGGCTCCAGAATTTGTGCAACAATTTTGTCAAAGTTTCATAGTTGATTATACGTTTGCTTTGATTATGAGTTTGCTATCTTAGCAATAATAAATAGGGATAGTAAAAAATTTGTGAAAAATATAGATGAATCGTGCAAGATTAAGATGTATGTAAAATCTCCTTTTTGAAGTAGAGCAAACAGTCAAATTTGTACTGAGAGACAACTAGTTTGGTTGAGTTTCCCATAACAGGGGGTTATCAGTCAAGCTGGTGGAGTAAGAAGATATGGAACTCACCTATCCCACAATCGCTTCAGAAATACATCTACTTGTGGAAAATTTCTCACTGAAAACTGACTGGAAACTGGCAGAAAGACTCATATATAACCAAGGCTGTAAGAAAGATCCACAAAAAATTGGGTAAGAAGGGAAAAAAAAGCATTCCAATTGGGACCAGTGCCCCTGGGAGGATACTCAGAGTAAAAGGGAGAATACATTGGCAGAGATCTGCCCTGAGGTGTGAGTAATTTGAACTATATATTGGGCACTCCAATTCTGGGGTCTGACATAGGGAGGACGAGGCATCTTGGCTGCTTGGGAGGCCACTGGGACTAATAGGAGAGCTGTGGGAAGCCTGGATTCCACTTCTGAGCAGCACACAAGCACTGGCTAGCTCCCATGCCAGGACAGAGAGGGCGGATTGAGGTGCTACAGTCTAAGGTTTCCCACAACTGTCTCTGTGCATGCCCCAGCCTGGGCCAGGCAAATGCTCCAGCCCTACTTACTTCACCTCACAGATCCCCACTGGAGCAATGGCTGCCACAACTGGGAGAAAGCTCAGCCATGGGACTCAGAGGTGACTTGGACCTGGGGCCACATCTGAGCAGGGCAACATCAATCATAGCTGATGCTTGCATTGACAACACTTCATGGGCAGTCCCAATTTCTGACAGTGCCCTGACTGCCACAGCCCCTGTCCCATGCATGCCTAGAGCCCACATGAGCACTGCCTGACCTGCCATGTGGCTCCACAACAGGGAGTGTGTGGGGGAGGCAGGGAAGAGTGATCAGCTGTGAGGGACAAAGGAGACTCAGATGCAGAGAAGCTACCATTGTTGGTGGTCACATAGGCAGTGCATCAGAGGCAGACTGGATATTTGTCTATGGCCAGGCTGCTGACACCACACAAACTCCTTTTGTCCAGCACTGTTCCTCTCTGGGATGAGGATACCTGTGTTGGGAGAATTTAGAACAAAGACTTAAAGGGAACAGAGCCAGCTTGGATCCAACTCTCAGGGCTTCTGCTCCATCAACTTGGGATCCAACCACGTCTAGTAGGGCAGTGATGGCCACTTAGCAGAGGGAAAGCTCCACTTCATAACTGGCTCCTGCCTTACCCCTACATCACCAGCCCCACCTCTTAACAAGGTGACAACTGCCAGCACACCCTGAGGAAAGATTTGAGTTCTGTTTACAGCAAATTCAGCTCTCCCACCAAAGGCACTAGGCACTTGCAGACTGTATAGGGAAACTCCCAGATGAGAAAAACTCTTCAAGGTTACAATAATACATGTTTCAACTAAATTCATAGGGACAGAGAAAGTTAAGCAAAATGAAAGGACAGAGAAAGTGGTCTCAATTGATAGAGCAATAGAAAATCCCTAAAAATAATGAAACAGAAATAAACAATTTACTAGATAAAGAATTCAAAACATTAGTAATAACAATGCTAACTGAATTAGGAAAAAGACTAAACACAGAATTTTAAAAAGAACCAGTCAGAAATGAATAATAAGATAACTGCATTAAAAAATAAACCAGAAAGAATGAATAGCAGACTAAGTGATACATAATGCATAAGCAATCTGGAAAATAGAATAATGGAAGTCACCCAATAAGAACAGCAAAACGAAAAACAAATTTAAAGAATGAGAACAGTTTAAGAGATCTGTAGGATAACATGAAATGTACCAATATTCTCATTATAGAGGTCCCAGAAGAAGAGAGACAAGAGGGTCAAAAACACATTTTTATGAAATTATGGCTGAAAATTTCCCATATTTGAAGAAGGAAACAGCTATCTAGGTACAGGAAGCAAAGAGGGTCCCAAACAAGATTAACCCAAACAGATCCACACCAAGACACATAATAATTAAAATGACAAAATTTAAAGACAAAGAAAGAATTCTAAAGGCAGCAAGAGAAAAATAGTCATGTACAAGGGAATTACTGTAAGGCTATCACCTGATTTTTCTGCAGAAACGTTACAGGCAAGAAGGGAATGGCATAACATATTCAAAGTGCTGACAGGGAAAATCCTGCAACCTAGAATACTCTACCCAGCAAGATTATCATGTAGAGTTCAAGGAGAGATAAAGAACTTCTCAGACAAGCAAAAACTAAAAGAGTTCATCAATACCTACTCTACCATAAAAGAAATATTAAAGGGTCTTCTTTAAGTGGAAAAGAAAAGGCTATAACAAGAAGTAAGAATCTGCAGGAAAGGAAAAATTCCAGTAGGAAAGGAAAATATTTAGTAAGGGCTGAGGATCAACCATTTAAATAAGCTAGTATAAAAATTAAAAGACAAAATCTGAAAAGCAACTATAACTAAAATAAACAGATAAGGGATAAAAGTAATGATGTAAAATAGAACATCAAAACAAGAAATGTGTGGGAGGGGAGTAAAAAATTGTAGATCTTTTCGTATGTGTTTGAACTTAAATGACTACCAGTTTAAAATAAGTAAATATAGTTTTATGTCAACATATGTGAACTCCATGGTAATCACAAATCAAATATCTACAACAGAAACACAAAAACTAGAAAGAAAGGAACACAAGCACACTCTAAACAAAACCATCAAACCACAAGGGAAGAAACAAAAAGGAGAAATGAACAGAGAGAGAACTACAAAAACAAACAAAAAAGTAATAAAATGGTAATAAGTATATACCTATCAATAGTTACTTTAAATGTCAATGGACTACATGCTCCAATCAAAGCCATAGGGTGGCTGATTGGATAAAAAACAAGACCTATCTGTATGCTGCTTATAAGAGACTCATCTCAGAGCTAAAGACATACACAGAGTAAAAGAGAGGGGATAGAAAAAAGAGTTCATGCAAAGGGAAATGACAAGAAAATGGGGATAGCAATACTCATATTGGACAAAATAGACTTTAAAACAAAGTCTATAGCAAAAGAAAAAGAAGTGTATTACATAATGATAAAGGGGTCAGTACAGGAAGAGAATATTACACTCAATAGCATATATGCACCCAATAGAGGAGCACCTAAATATATAAAGCAAATATTAATAGATATAAAGGGAGAAATTGACAATAATACAATAATAGTAGGAGACTTTACCATCCCACTTTCATTAATGGAAAGATCATCCAGAAAGAAAAATCAATAAGGCAGCTGTGGTTGTAAATGACACAATAAACCAGGGGGGAAAAAAAAATTTTACAGGATATCCCACTGTAAAACAGAATACAAATTTTTTTTCAAGTGCACACGAAATGTTCTTCAGGATAGATCACATTATTGACCACAAAACAAGTCTCAACAAATTTAAGAGGAAAGAAATTATATGAAGCAGTATTTTTGGTCACAGTGGAATAAACTAGAAATCAATTGCAGAAAGAAAAATGGGAAAAGCATAAACATATGGTAATTAAACAACATCTACTAAAAAATAAATAAATAAATAAAACACTCAGTGAAAAAAACCAAAGAGGAAATAAGAAAATAACTCAAGACAAATTAAAATGGAAAAAGTATTTTCCAAACTCTATGGGACACAGCAAAAGCAGATTAAGTTTATAGTGATATAGGCCTTCATCAAGAAATAAGAAAAATCTCAATAAACAACCTAATGTACCATCTAAAGGAATTAGACAATGAAGAACAAAGCCCAAAGTCAGAAGATGGAAGGAACTAATAAAGATCAGAGAGGAAATAAAATAGAGACAAAAAACCCCACAAAACCCAAAAAACCAAAAAACAAGAGAAAGATCAGTGAAACCAAGAGATTTTTTTTTTTTTGAAAAGATAAACCAAATTGAAAACCTTTAGCCAGGCTTATCAAGAAGACAAGAGAGAGGACCCAAATAAACAAAATAAAAAATGAAAGAGGAGAATAACAACTGATACCACAGAGATATAAAAAAAAAATCATAAGAGAATACTGTGAACATTTATATGCCAAAACATTAGACAACCAAAAAGAAATGGACAAATTCTAGAAACATACAACCTCACAAGACTGAATCAGGAAGAAACAGACAAATCACTAGTAGTGAAATTAAATTCGTAATACATAATCTCCCAGGAAACAGAAATTCAAGGCTGGATGATTTCACAAGGGAATTCTTCCAAACATATAAAGAAGAGCTAATATCTATTTTTCTCAAACTATTCCAAAAAATTGAAGAGGATGGAACATTCCCAAATTCATCTACTAGGCCACCTTTACCCTGAAACCAAAATCAGAAAAGACAGTACAAAAAAAAAAAAAAAAACACCTACCCATATCTTTAATGAATATTGATGCAAAAAACTTCAGCAAAATATTAGCAAACCAAATCCAATAACATATCAAAAAGTATCACACATCCTAATTGAGTGGGATTTATTCCAGGGATAAAATTGTGGTTCCATATTCACAAATCAATCACTGTGATACATCACATTAACAAGGGAAGATAAAAATTACATGATCATCTCCATAGATGCAGAAAAAGCATCTATGATTTGAATTTGACAAAATTCAACATCTATTTATGATAAAGCTCTAATCAAAGTGGGTATAGAGGGAACATATCTCAATATAATTAAGACCATTTATGACAAACCCACAGAAAACATCACACTGAACTGTGAAAATTTGAAAGCCTTTCCTTAAAATCAGGAACAAGACTAGGATCCCCACTCTCACCACTTCTATTTGACATAGTGTTGGAAGACCTTGCCACAGCCATCAGAGAAGAAAAGGAAATAAAAGGCATCCAAACTGAAGTGAAGAAGTAAAACAGTTGCTATTTGCAAAAGACGTGATACCATATAGAGAAAATCCAAAAGTCTCCACCAAAAAGCTATTAGAACTAATAAATGAATTCAGTAAATTTGCAAGATACAAGATTAATATATAGAATATTTTATTTTTCTATACTGCAATAATGAACTATCAGAAAGAGAAAGCAAAAAAAAAAAAAATCCCATTTAAAATTTCATCAAGAAGAATGAAATACATAAGAATAAACTTAACCAAGAAAGTGGAAGACCTATACTCTGAAAACTATAAAACAGTGATAAAGAAAATTGAAGATGATACAAATAAATAGAAACATATTCCATATTCTTGGATTAGAATAATGAATGTTATTAAGATGTCCATACTACCCAAAGCAATCTATAGCTGTAATGCAATCCCTATCAAAATAACCATGAACTAGAACTAGAACAAATACTCCTAAAATTTGTATGAAGCTACAAAAGTCCTGGAATTGCCAAATCAATCATCTAAGCTTCCACCTTAGGAAACTAAAAAAAGAAAAGCAAATTGAATTCCAAATAAGGAGAAAAAAAAAAAGAAATAATAAAAATTAGAACATATATTGATGTCATTGAAAATAGGAAATATACAGAGAAAATCAACCAAGCCAAAAAGATCAACCTCTACCAGGTTAGCTAAAACTAAAAGAGAGATCACACAAATTACAATGTCAGAAATCAAACAGTGGCTATCACTATAGATCCCATGGACTTCAAAGGATAGTAAAGGAATGCTATGTGCCACTCTATGTCCACAAGTTTGATAACCTAGATGCAATGGGCTAATTCCTCAAAAGACATAATCTTCCAAAACTCGCAGAAGAAATAGATGATATGATGAGGCATATATGTGTATTAAAGAAACTGAATCAACAATTAATAAATATTCAAAACAGAATGCACCAGGCTCAGATGAGTTCACTGGTAAATTCTATCAAGTATTACAGAAGAAATTATACAAATTCTTTACAATCTCCTTCAGAAGATAAATGCAGAGAGAATACTTCCTAACTTAATCTATGAGACCAGTACTGCCCTAATATGATAACCAGACTAAGACATTACAAGAAAAGAAAACTATAGACAAATGTCTATCATAAATATAGACATAAAAATCCTCAACAAAATAGAAAATTGATCCAATAATGCATAAAAGGAATTATACACCATGACCAAGTGGGATTTATCTCAGGTATGCAAGGTTGGTTGAACATTCGAAAATAATTTAATGTACTCTATCACATCAAGATTCTACCATACAACCCAGCAATCCCACTACTGGGCATATACCCTGAGAAAACCATAGTTCAAAAAGAGTCATGTACCACAATGTTCATTGCAGCTGTATTTACAGTAGCCAGGACATGAAAACAACCTAAGTGTCCATCGACAGATGAATGGATAAAGAAGATGTGGTACATATATATACAATGGGATATTACTCAGCTATAAAAAGAAAGGAAATTGAGTTATTTGTAGTGAAGTGGATGGACCTAGAGTCTGTCATACAGAGTGAAGTAAGTCAGAAAGAGAAAAACAAATACCGTATGCTAACACATATCTAAAAAAAAGAAAAAATGGTTATGAAGGACCTAGGGGAAGGAAAGGAATAAAGACACAGACCTACTAGAGAATGGACTTGAGGACACAGGGAGAGGGAAGGGTAAGCTGGGACAAAGAGAGAGAGTGGCATGGACTTATATATACTACCAAATGTAAAATAGATAGCTAGTGGGAAGCAGCTGCATAGCACAGGGAGATCAGCTCAGTGCTTTGTGATTACTTAGAGGGGTGGGATAGGGAGGGTGGGAGGGAGATGCAAGAGGGAAGAGATATGGTGATATATGTACATGTATAGCTGATTCACTTTGTTATAAAGCAGAAACTAACACACCATCGTAAAGCAATTATACTCCAATAAAGATGTTAAAAAAAAAAGATTCTAAAGAAGAACAATTAATATGATCATATAAATAGAGGTAGAAAAAGCATTTGACAAAGTCCAAATTCCATTTATTATAAAAACTCTCAGTAAACTAGGAAGAGATGGAAACTTTTTCAACTTGATAAAGAATATTGACCAGAAACCTACAGCTAATATTATACTTAATAGTGAAAACCTTGAAGTCATTAACACCAGGTACAAGGCAAGGAAGTCTTCTCTCACTGCTGCTTTTTAACATCATGCTTGAAGTCCCAGGTAATGCAATAAGACAAGAATAAGTAATAAAAGCTAAACTGATTAGGAAGGAAGAAATAAAACTGTCTTTGTTCTCAAATGACATATGATCAATGTAGAAAATCCAAAAACTGCTCTGAAAAATAAACACTATTGAAAAGAAGAGCGGTAACTGATACTGAATTTATTACTAAGGATAAATCTTCTATTTATTTATTCTAAGAAGAATCTTAAAAAAAATCCAAAAGTGAATTCAAAGTCAAAATAAAATTCTGATTATATTTACCAATGTAAGCTTTCTTATATGGACAGTTTAGTTGATTATGAAATTTGTTTGGAGAGAAAAAAATTGTTTCTTGCACAGCAATTGAGAAGCACAATTTCCTATTGTCCTTTTAGAGAGGACTTTTTGTGTTTGTGTGTTCATGTGGGTTTGTGTTTGTGTGTGTTCATTTTATAACCAATTTTTGTTAGATGTTAAATAAAAATATCTGTTACTTCTATAATTGAACATTTGTGAAGAACATTCTGAATGTAACTGATATAAAATTCTAATATTCAGCAGATTTAGATATCTTCAATGTATGTTCATATTTACCAACATTAACTCAAAAGGGCTACTTTATATTTATAAAGTTTCTCAGACAATAAACCAGGATGTCAGGACATCACTCTTGAATTGTCCCACTTTCATACCCTGCATCCAATTTGTCACACACTCCTTTCAAGTATACCTCCAAAGTATAACTAATCCATTATTTTTCCTTATTCTCTGCTGTCCATTTCCAAAGACAAATATTGTTTTTCTCTCTCCTATTTTATTATTATTAATAAGTAAATAATTTTGTTTCTCAATCTTCCAATCTTTTTCTTCACAGCATAAGGAATTATCTTCAACAACAACAAAATCTCACCATGTTAATTCCACTGCTTAAAAACGTCAGTGACTCCTCATTGCTTTTAAGAAAATGTTTAAACTTCCTATTATGGATTTGGCATCCTTATCTTCTAGATTGGCCCACTTCTATATGTCTCTTTTTATTAACAACTTGTTTAGTTAAAAACTCTCTCTAACCCCACTACACATTATCTTCCTTCTAACTAAAAGACTAAAATAAACATACTTATCACTTGTTTAACACCTACTCATCTTTCAGATTAGATCTTACATGTTACCTTGAGTATCTATCCATGACCCCTAATATCTGTACTGTGTTTATTATAACATGTATCACATTGTGTTTTAATTTCTTGTTAACTTTTTTTTTTTATAAATTTATTTTTTGGCTGTGTTGGGTCTTCATTTCTGTGCGAGGGCTTTCTCTAGTTGCGGCAAGTGAGGGCCACTCCTCATCGCGGTGCGCAGGCCTCTCACTATCGCGGCCTCTCTTGTTGCGGAGCACAGGCTCCAGACGCGCAGGCTCAGTAGTTGTGGCTCACGGGCCCAGTTGCTCCGCGGCATGTGGGATCCTCCCAGACCAGGGCTCGAACCCGTGTCCCCTGCATTGGCAGGTGGACTCCTAACCACTGCGCCACCAGGGAAGCCCCTTCTTGTTAACTTTTTGACATCATTTATTATACTGTAAACTCGAAGAGGGAAGAAATTTCATAATCATTTCCCAGCACAGTGTTTTACACAGGAAAGACACTAAATAAGTTTATTGTAAGAAAGAGACAAAGGAAGAGCAAACTCATTTTTACTTTTAGTAACAGCTTGGATGAAATAGCTTAATATGTCACGTTGTCAGGACTTTTTCATTTCAAATCTAAGCTGGCTTCTCAGAATTCTCAGCTTACCTAATACTCATCTCCTTGATGGCTTATTTTAATAAATCCATATCAAGAGTTGACAGAATATATCTGATGTTGTGGTGATCCATTTATGAGCTGAGTCTTTCTGGGTCAATTTAGTCTTGGTATTTGTATTTAAAATTTTTTAGGGTATAAATAATTCCATTAGCTCTTCAGCTTTGTCTTATAGAAAATAAAGGCAAATTCAATGCCTGGGTTTTCTTCTGAAAGTGTATATTCCTTCCTTTCATTCTCTCTTCCAAAAGAGGTTACACTTCAATCATGAGATTACTAAATATGATTAAATCAGTATTTACACTTGTCATGTATGTAAAAGAGACTTGCTCTGCATTTCACTATTATATATATATATATATGATTCTATATGCACATACTACTATATGTACTACTTACAGATTTTATGAGTCATGTAAATTCTTTTCAGGTACGGTGGCATATTACTGTGATTTTTCCTGCCTCTGGCAAATTTTGATCTGAACATTTAGGGAGGTTGTGATTCTGATTCTGCTATGTGTATTTCTCCATCAGGTGATAGTAACACATTGTCTCCATTAAAAAAAAAAGAAATAATTTCTACTTTTATTTCCTTAAATTTTTCTCTGTTCTTAAATTGGTGAAATGTTCTTAATTCAAACTTGGATATTTTATTTTTTATGCCTAAAGAATCCATGTTTGACCTAACACACCATTGTAAAGCAATTATACTCCAATAAAGATGTTTAAAAAAAAAGTATCCATGTTTGAATTGATAAATTTTTGAAACTAGCTAAGATCTTGAATTAGATTATTCCCAGTAAGCAAAGAAAGGACCCAACTATTTTATCCATAGACAAATACTACTCTTTCCCCCAAATAAGTTGAGTAGTTGTATCTTATATTGGAAATATTGATATAACTATTTGGTTGCATTAATCTTGACCTGAGAGCAGAGTATAAATTGAATTCAATGATTTTTACATTACCATGTCATCTTGATCCCTTGTTTTGTCTTTTGAAATGTTTAGATTCCCCTCCTTAGCAGTAACAGAAATATCTTGTTTAGGTCATCTTTTTTTTTTTCCCTTAATATCCTTCTCTTTCATTCTTATTTACCACTGGATTTACTAATATTAAAGATAATTAATGTGTTGTTTTGTTGAACATCATAGTTTCCTAGGCCCTTTGTGATAACATAATGCGTTATGGTGTGTATAAGAAAGCAAATGCATTCATTGTAAAGGAAATTTATGAATGCATAGTCAGGAAAAATGAAGCAGTGTTTCCTGGGTAAATCACTGTATCTAAGAATTAGCCATTTATGACAAATTGATAGACAAGAAAATGTCTCAGAAAATGCAAGAAATCTTGCCTCTGCTATGTTGAAAATAGACCAGCTTTAGAATTCAACAGATCCAATGATAAGAGTAAGTCATAGCCCTGCGTAATTTCAACTTGGATTTATAATACTTTCGAGATTTTGCAACATAAAAAGCTATAGTGCCAAAATCGTGTTTTCTGCCAAGAATTGCTTTTAGCATGTGATTAACCTCCTAAATGATAACATATTTCCAAAGGTTGTCTTAGGAGGTCACACTTTGGGAACAGCAAATAGAGTATAATGGCTGATATTATTTACCAGCTACTACTGCTGCTATTTGTTTGTCACATAATGGTCTCTCATTTTGTCATTTATGTAACTGGTGATCATTAGCATACAGGTTTACAGTACTTCACGCACAGTAAAAGGAGAAAGAGCAAGTGAGCAAAACTAATTTACTCTTAAAATGGCAACTTGAGGAAATGTATTTTGAAAAAATGACATTTCCTTGAACTCATCTTTTCATCAGTTCCATTTTTAAGGGCCTTTAAAAAGAGACCTCAGTGTTCCAGTAAAATTAGTAGAGTGGTAAATGCTCCATCAGATATGCTTTCTTCAATCCTCTACTTAAGAACTTCACGTAAGTACAATAATCACAAAAATAACATGTTGCTATTAAATTTTCACCACAGTTCTTTCTAGGAGCTCACAGTGTACTGTGTGACCCCACTGAATGTATTCTTAAAAAAAAAAAATCCCTTGTCGAACATTATATAGTTATAAACATCTATTATGGTTTTATGATTTCTGAGGAGAATGAGAAATCTGAACTTATTTACTGGTTTCCCTGGACAAGTTATACTAATTAGTTGCAAGGTTTCTGAGGTTACATGACAGGTGCCTTGTAAACACTGATAAGTCAACTTTGATAATGATTTTTTCCAAAATGTTTTCACATATCAAATAATTTTGTGAGAATGATACTTTTCCTTCCAAATGGTTTTACTGCAACTTATAAAAAGAGAACAGTATCTGGCAAGGAAACTTTATTGACTTTTTCTGTGAAGCACATTGACTACCAAATTCATCAAAGTTGGTAGAAGAGTAATGGTTTTAACAATATTATTTTAGAGAAGCAACCTGGTTCTATTAGAGTATATGCAAATATGTGCTGACTCTCATGAATGACCTAACTGAAGTCTTAAGAGCTCTGAACTCCTTTGAAAAAGACCTATGTAAACACAAGGCAATCAACACCAGCACTGGGAATTTACATATGAGTCAATTCAGGGCTCCATTAAATACGGCTGAGATTAACTGGACGATATTTGGCATGGTTTTTACTTATTCTCTTCTGCTTTTTCTGGCTATGCCATACTTTGGCAGAGCTACTATATTTTTCTTGAACATTTTCAGTCATGTGGTGATTCAGTCTTTCATATTTATCTTCAATTCCAGTAAACAAATAATGCCTTTAACTTGCAAATTTTGCCACTTTTTTGCAATATATTAACTATTGAGGTTGAATCTTGAAAGAAGTAACTATTATTTGCTGCTATTTCTCTTGGTTTTATTATAGTAATGTCTGTGGTGGGGTGAGATGGAGTCAGATAGAATGCAAAGAGCACTGAAATTTCTCCTAGTCTCCATTATTCAACTTATTCAACTATGAGACTTTGAAATCCTCTGAGCCTTGGCCTACATTTCATTAAAATGGTAACAGAAACAAGTCCCTTGTTTTTCATAAGTAGTGACAAAATCACATATGATAACACTGAAAATAATTTTATAATGGAATAAAGCTGCTGTAAACATTCATGTACAGGTTTTTTTTGTGAACATACATTTTCATTTCTCTGAGATAAATGAGTGCAAGTGCTAAGTTGTATGACAGTTACATGTGTGCTTATTTAAAGAAACTGCCAAGCTGTTTTTGATCACAACTGTACCATTTTACATCCCTACCAGCAATGTATGAGTGATTGATTTTCTCCGAATATTCACTAGCTTTGATATTGTAGCTATTTTTTTTTAATTTTAGCTATTCCTATGGGTGTATTGTGGTTTTAATGTACATTTTCTTAATCACTAATTGATTTTGAACTTCTTTTCCTGTACTTATTAGGCATATGTATTTCCTCTTTAGTGAAATGTCTGCTAATATCTTTGGTACTCTTTCTAAATGGATTTTTTTTCTTTCTTACTGTTGAGTTTTGAGAGTTCTTTAATCTAGATACAAGATCTCTGTCACATATGTAATTTACAAATATTTCCTGCTAATCTGAAATTTGTAATCATCTTAACAGATTCATCCGCCGAGCAAAAGTTTTCAATCTTGATGAACTTCAATTTATCATTTTCTTTTCTTTTATGGATCACATTTTGGTGCCAAGTCTAAGAATTCTTTACCTTGTTCCAGATACCAAAATTTTTCTCTTATTTTTTTCTAGAGGTTTTATAATTTTATGTTTACAATCAACTCCATGATTCATTTTGAATTAGTTTTTGTAAAAGGCGTGAGACTTATGTCAAAGCTTATATTTTGCCTATGAATGTCTAATTACTCCACAACTTTTTTTAAAAAAAGTCAGTCCTCTTGAATTGAATTTCTTTTACTCCTTTGTTAAAAATGATTTAGGCATATTTGTGTTGGTTTGTTTCTAAATTCTGTGTTCTGCTCCATCGATTTGTCTGTTCCTCTGTTAGTGCAACACTGCATCTACATTATATCCTTTAACATCTGGAAAAATCATTCCTCCCATTTTATTCTTCGTTTTCAAAATTATTTTGGTTATTCTAGGACCCTTTCCCTCCCATATAAATCTTAGAATTAACTTGAATATGTCTGTAAAAAAATCTTGATGACATTCTGATAGAATTTTGAGAATCGATACCTTTCCAAAGTTGAGTCCTCCAATCCATGAACACTATATCTCTTCAACTATTATATCTTCTTTAATTTCGTTCATCAGCATTTTACTCATCATACACAATCCTGTACATGTTTTCTTAGGGTTATATTGATATATTTAATTTTCTTTGGAGTACTTATTAATAGAATTGCATTTTTTATTTGTTTCCACTTATTGTCAGAAAAAAAACGTATTTATTATGTGTTGATCTTATATCTTGTCACTTCATTGAAATCACTTCTTTTTTAGGAGTTTTTGTAGATTTCTTGGCACTTTCTTCAAATATAATTATGTCATATACAAATAGAAGTAATTTTATTTCTTCTTTGCAAATTTGTCTGACTTTTATTTCTTTTTCTTGCCTTAGTGCAGTGGCTAGAATTTTCAGTGCTATATTGACTAATAGTGAGGGTAGACATCTTTGCCTTATTCTGGATTTTAGAGGGAAATTTTCCAGTCTTAAAACATTAAGAGTGTTCTTCCTATGTTTTCCTCTAAAAGATTTATAGTGTCTGGCCTTACATTTAGTCCTTTAACCCATTTATTTTTGTGTATGGTGTTAAGGAGTATTCTAATTTCATTCTTTTACATGTAGCTGTCTAATTTTCCCAGCACCAGTTACTGAAGGGGCTGCCTTTTCTCCATTGTATATTTGTGCCCCCTTTGTCATAGATTAGGTGACCATAGGTGCATGGGTTTATCTCTGGGCTTTCTATCCTGTTCCATTGATCTATATTTCTGTTTTTGTGCCAGTATCATACTGTCTTGATTTTTTTTTTTTTAAACATCTTTATTGGAGTATAATTGCTTTACAATGGTGTGTTAGTTTCTGCTTTATAACAAAGTGAATCAGTTATACATATACATATGTTCCCATATCTCTACCCTCTTGCATCTCCCTCCCTCCCACCCTCCCTATCCCACCCCTCTAGGTGGTCACAAAGCACCGAGCTGATCTCCCTGTGTTTTGCAGCTGCTTCCCACTAGCTATCTATTTTACATTTGGTAGTGTATATATGTCCATGCCACTCTCTCACCCTGTCACATCTTACCCCTCCCCCTCCCCATATCCTCAAGTCCATTCTCTAGTAAGTCTGTGTCTTTATTCCCGTCTTGCTACTAGGTTCTTCATGACCTTTTTTTTTTTTTTCCCTTAGATTCCATATATATGTGTTAGCATACTGTATTTGTTTTTCTCTTTCTGACTGACTTCACTCTGTATGACAGACTCTAACTCCATCCACCTCACTACAAATACCTCCATTTCATTTCTTTTTATGGCTGAGTAATATTCCATTGTATATATGTGCCACATCTTCTTTATCCATTCATCCGATGATGGACACTTAGGTTGCTTCCATGTCCTGGCTATTGTAAATAGAGCTGCAGTGAACATTTTGGTACATGACTCTTTTTGAATTATGGTATTTCAGGGTATATGCCCAGTAGTGGGATTGCGGGGTCGTATGGTAGTTCTATTTTTAGTTTTTAAAGGAACCTCCATACTGTTCTCCATAGTGGCTGTATCAATTTACATTCCCACCAACAGTGCAAGAGTGTTCCCTTTTCTCCACACCCTCTCCAGCATTTATTGTTTCTAGATTTTTTGATGATGGTCATTCTGACCGGTGTGAGATGATATCTCATTGTAGTTTCGATTTGCATTTCTCTAATGATTAATGATGTTGAGCATTCTTTCATGTGTTTGTTGGCAATCTGTATATCTTCTTTGGAGAAATGTCTATTTAGGTCTTCTGCCCATTTTTGGATTGGGTTGTTTGTTTTTTGTTATTGAGCTGCATGAGCTGCTTGTAAATCTTGGAGATTAATCCTTTGTCAGTTGCTTCATTTGCAAATATTTTCTCCCATTCTGAGGGCTGTCTTTTGGTCTTGTTTATGGTTTCCTTTGCTGTGCAAAAGCTTTTAAGTTTCATTAGGTCCCATTTGTTTCTTTGTGTTTTTATTTCCATTTCTCTAGGAGGTGGGTCCAAAAGGATCTTGCTGTGATTTATGTCATAGAGAGTTCTGCCTATGTTTTCCTATAAGAGTGTTATAGTGTCTGGCCTTACACTTAGGTCTTTAATCTATTTTGAGTTTATTTTTGTGTATGGTATCAGGGAGTGTTCTAATTTCATACTTTTGCATGTAGCTGTCCAGTTTTCCTAGCACCACTTATTGAAGAGGCTGTCTTTTCTCCACTGTATATGCTTGCTTCCTTTCTCAAAGATAAGGTGACCATATGTGCGTGGGTTTATCTCTGGGCTTTCTATCCTGTTCCATTGATCTATGTTTCTGTTTCTCTGCCAGTACCAAACTGTCTTGATTACTGTAGCTTTGTAATATAGTCTGAAGTCAGGGAGCCTGATACCTCCAGCTCCATTTTTCGTTCTCAAGATTTCTTTGGCTATTCGGGGTCTTTTGTGTTTCCATACAAATTGTGAAATTTTTTGTTCTATTTCTGTGAAAAATGCCAGTGGTAGTTTGATAGGGATTGCATTGAATCTGTAGATTGCTTTGGGTAGTAGAGTCATTTTCACAATGTTGATTCTTCCAATCCAAGAACATCGTATATCTCTCCATCTATTTCTATCATCTTTAATTTCTTTCATCAGTGTCTTATAATTTTCTGCATACAGGTCTTTTGTCTACTTAGGTAGGTTTATTCCTAGATATTTTATTCTTTTTGCTGCAATGGTAAACGGGAGTGTTTTCTTAATTTCACTTTCAGATTTTTCATCATTAGTATATAGGAATGCAAGAGATTTCTGTGCATTAATTTTGTATCCTGCTACTTTACCAAATTCATTGATTAGCTCTAGTAGTTTTCTGGTAGCATCTTTAGGATTCTCTATGTATAGTATCATGTCATCTGCAAACAGTGACAGTTTTACTTCTTCTTTTACGATTTGGATTCCTTTTATTTCTTTCTCTTCTCTGATTGCTGTGGCTAACACTTCCAAAACCATGTTGAATAATAGTGGTGAGAGTGGGCAACCTTGTCTTTTTCCTGATCTTAGTGGAAATGGTTTCAGTTTTCCACCATAGAGGACAATGTTGGCTGTGGGTTTGTCATATATAGCCTTTATTATGTTGAGGAAAGTTCCCTTTATGCTACTTTCTGCAGGGCTTTTATCATAAATGGGTGTTGAATTTTGTCGAAAGCTTTCTCTACATCTATTGAGATGATCATATGGTTTTTCTCCTTTAATTTGTTAATATGATGTATCACGTTGATTGATTTGCATATATTGAAGAATCCTTGCATTCCTGGAATAAACCCCACTTGATCATGGTGTATGATCCTTTTAATGTGCTGTTGGATTCTGTTTGCTAGTATTTTGTTGAGGATTTTTGCATCTATGTTCATCAGTGATATTGGCCTGTAGTTTTTTTTCTTTGTGACATCTCTGTCTGGTTTTGGTATCAGGGTGATGGTGGCCTCGTAGAATGAGTTGGGGAGTGTTCCTCCCTCTGCAATATTTTGGAAGAGTTTGAGAAGAATAGGTGTTAGCTCTTCTCTGAATGTTTGATAGAATTCGCCTGTGAAGCCATCTTGTCCTGGGCTTTTGTTTGTTGGAAGCTTTTTAATCACAGTTTCAATTTCAGTGCTTGTGATTGGTCTGTTCATATTTTCTATTTCTTCCTGGTTCAGTCTCGGCAGGTTGTGCATTTCTAAGAATCTGTCCATTTCTTCCAGGTTGTCCATTTTACTGACATAGAGTTGCTTGTAGTAATCTCTCATGATCGTTTGTATTTCTGCAGTGTCAGTGGTTACTTCTCCTTTTTCATTTCTAATTCTATTGATTTGAGTCTTCTGCCTTTTTCTCTTGATGAGTCTGGCTAATGGTTTATCAATTTTGTTTATCTTCTCTAAGAAAGAGCTTTTAGTTTTACTGATCTTTGCTATTGTCTCTTTCATTTCTTTTTCATTTATTTCTGATCTGATATTTCTGATTTCTTTCCTTCTGCTAGCTTTGGGGTTTTTTTGTTCTTCTTTCTCTAATTGATTTAGGTTCAAGGTTAGGTTGTTTATTCGAGATGTTTTCTGTTTCTTGAGGTAGGCTTGTATTGCTATAAACTTCCCTCTTAGAGCCACTTTTGCTGCATCCCATAGGTTTTGGGTTGTCGTGTCTCCATTGTCATTTGTTTCTAGGTACTTTTTTGATTTCCCCTTTGATTTCTTCAGTGATCACTTCGTTATTAAGTAGTGTATTGTGTAGCGTCCATGTGTTTGTGTTTTTTACAGATCTTTTCCTGTAATTGATATCTAGTCTCATAGCATTGTGGTCGGAAAAGATACTTGATACAATTTCAATTTTCTTATATTTACCAAGGCTTGATTTGTGACCCAAGATATGCTCTATCCTGAAGAATGTTCCATGAGCACTTGAGAAAAATGTGTATTCTGTTGTTTTTGGGTGGAATGTCCTATAAATATCAATTAAGTCCATCTTGTTTAATGTATCATTTAAAGCTTGTGTTTCCTTATTTATTTTCATTTTGGATGATCTGTCCATTGGTGAAAGTGGGGTGTTAAAGTCCCCTACTATGATTGTGTTACTGTCGATTTCCCCTTTTATGGCTCTTAGTATTTGCCTTATGTATTGAGGTGCTCCTATGTTGGGTGCATAAATATTTACAATTGTTATACCTTCCTCTTGGATCAATCCCTTGATCATTATATATTGCCCTTCTTTGTCTCTTGTAATAGTCTTTATTTTAAAGTCTATTTTGTCTGATATGAGAATTGCTACTCCAGCTTTCTTTTGATTTCCATTTGCATGGAATATCTTTTTCCATCCCCTCACTTTCAGTCTGTATGTGTCCCTAGGTCTGAAGTGGGTCTCTTGTAGACCGCATATATATGGGTCTTGTTTTTGTATCCATTCAGCCAGTCTGTGTCTTTTGGTGGGAGCATTTATTCCATTTACATTTAAGGTAATTATCGATATGTATGTTCCTATTCCCATTTTCTTAAATGTTTTGGGTTTGTTATTGTAGGTGTTTTCCTTCTCTTGTGTTTCTTGCCTAGAGAAGTTCCTTTCGCATTTGTTGTAAAACAGGTTTATTTCTCCATCAAATCTGAATGACATCCTTGCTGGTTAGAGTAATCTTGGTTGTAGGTTTTTCTCCTTCATCACTTTAAGTATATCCTGCCACTCCTTTCTGGCTTGCAGATTTTCTGCTGAAAGTTCAGCTGTTAACCTTATGGGGATTCCCTTGTGTGTTATTTGTTGTTTTTCCATTGCTGCTTTTAATATGTTTTCTTTATATTTAATTTTTGATAGTTTGATTAATATGTGTCTTGTCGTGTTTCTCCTTGGATTTATCCTGTATGGGACTCTCTGTGTTTCCTGGACTTGATTAAGTATTTTCTTTCCCATATTCGGGAAGTTTTCAACTCTAATCTCTTCAAATATTTTCTCAGTCCCTTTCTTTTTCTCTTCTTCTTCTGGGACCCCTATAATTCAAATGTTGGTGTGTTTAATATTGTCCCAGAGGTCTCTGAGACTGTCCTCAGTTCTTTTCATTCTTTTTTCTTTATTCTGCTCTGCAGTAGTTATTTCCACTATTTTATCTTCCAGGTCACTTATCCGTTCTTCTGCCTCAGTTATTCTGCTATTGATCCCGTCTAGAGTATGGTTAATTTCACTTATTGTGTTTTTCATCGTTGCTTGGTTCCTCTTTAGTTCTTCTACGTCCTTGTTAAATGTTTCTTGCATTTTGTCTATTCTATTTCCAAGATTTTGGATCATCTTTAGTATCATTATTCTGAATTGTTTTTCAGGTAGACTGCCTGTTTCCTCTTCATTTGTTAGGTCTGTTTTGTTTTGACCCTGGTCCTTCATCTGCTGTGTGTTTTTCTGTCTTCTCATCTTGCTTATCTTACTGTGTTTGGGTTCTCCTTTTTGCAACCTGTAGATTCGTAGTTCCCATTGTTTTTGGTGTCTGTCCCCAGTGGCTAAGGTTGGTTCAGTGGGTTGTGTAGGCTTCCTGGTGGAGGGGACTAGTGCCTGTGTTCTGGTGGATGAGGCTGGATCTTGTCTTTCTGGTGGGCAGGTCCACGTCTGGTGGTGTGTTTTGGGGTGTCTGTGGCCTTATTATGATGTTAGGCAGCTTCTCTGCTAATGGATGGGGCTGTGTTCCTGTCTTGCTAGTTGTTTGGCATAGGGTGTCCAGCACTGTAGTTTGCTGGTCGTTGAGTGAAGCTGGGTCTTGATGTTGAGATGGAGATCTCTGAGAAATTTTCGCCATTTGGCATTCCATGGAGCTGGGAGGTATCTTATGGACCAGTGTCCTGAAGTTGTCTCTCCCACCTCAGAGGCACAGCCCTGATGCCTGGCTGGAGCACCAAGAGCCTTTCATCCACATGGCTCAGAATAAAAGGGAGAAAAAATAGAAAGAAAGAAAGAAAGAGGATAAAATAAAATAAAATAAAATAAAGCTATTATAATAAAAATTAAGGAAAAAATTATTAAGAAAGAATTTATTAAGAAAAATTTTTTTAATTTTTTAAAATAAATTTATTGTTTTTATAATAAAAAATAAGACAAATAATGTTAAGAAAAAAATTTTTTAAGAAAAAAAATTTTTAATTTTTTAAAATAAAAAATATGAAAATACTTATTAAGAAAATTTTTTTTTAATTTTTAATAATAGATAATAAGGAAAACAATTATTAAGAAAACATTTATTTAGAAAAAAAAATTTTTAAGTAAAAAAAAAAAAAAAGACATACCAAACCCTAGGACAAATGGTGAAAGCAAAGCTATACAGACAAAATCTCACCCAGAAGCATACACATATACACTCACAAAAAAAGGAAAAGGGGAAAAAATATATCCTGCTCCCAAAGTCCACCTCCTGAATTTGGGATGATTCGTTGTCTATTCAGGTATTCAACAGATGCAGCTATATCAAGTTGTTTGTGGAGCTTTAATCCGCTGCTTCTGAGGCTGCTGGGAGAAATTTCCCTTTCTCTTCTTTGTTCGTACAGCTCCAGGGTTTCAGCTTTGGATTTGGACCCACCTCTGCGTGTAGGTCGCCTGAGGGCATCTGTTCTTCGCTCACACAGGATGGTGTTAAAGCAGCAGCTGCTTCGGGGCTCTGGCTCACTCAGGCGGTGGGGAGGGAGGGGTAAGGATGCGGGGCGAGCCTGCCGCGGCAGAGGCCGGCATGACATTGCAGCAGCCTGAGGCGTGCCGTGCGTTCTCCCAGGTAAGTTGTCCTTGGATCACAGGAACCTGGCCATGGCGTGCTGCACAAGCTCCCGGGAGGGACGGTGTGCATAGTGACCTGTGCTCGCACACAGGCTTCTTGGTGGTGGCAGCAGCAGCCTTAGCATCTCATGCCCATCTCTGGGGTCCGTGCTGATAGCCGTGGCTCACGCCTGCTTCGAGCTAGTTTAGGAGGCGCTCTGAATCCCTTTTCCTTGCGCACCGCAAAACAAAGAGGCAAGAAAAAGTTTCTTGCCTCTTCGGCAGCTGAAGACTTTTTCCTGGACTCCCTCCCGGATAGCTGTGGTGCGCTAACCCCTTCAGGCTGTGTTCATGCAGCCAGCCCCAGTTCTCTCACTGCAATCCGACCGAAGCCCAAGCCTCAGCTCCCAGCCCCCGGCTGCCCCGGCAGGTGAAGAGATAAGCCTCTTGGGCTGGTGAGTGCTGCTTGGCTCTGAGCCTCTGTGTGGGAATCTCTCCACTTTGCCCTCTGCACCCCTGTGGCTGCGCTTTCCTCCGTGGCTCTGAAGCTTCCCCCCTCCGCCACCCGCAGTCTCTGCCCGCGAAGGGGCTTCCTAGTGTGTGGAAACCTTTCCTCCTTCACAGCTCCCTCCCACTGGTGCAGGTCCTGTCCCTATTCTTTTGTCTCTGTTATTTCTTTTTTCTTTTGCCCTACCCAAATACGTGGGGAGTTACTTGCCTTTTGGGAGGTCTGACGTCTTCTGCCAGCATTCAGAGGGTGTTCTGTAGGAGCAGTTCCACGTGTAGATGTATTTCTAATGTATCTGTGGGAAGGAAGGTGATCTCTGCGTGTTACTCTTCCGCCATCTTGCCCAGACCCCCCTGTCTTGATTACTGTAGCTTTGTCATATATAGTCTGAAGTCAGGGAGGCTGAATCCTCCAGCTCCGTTTTTCTTTCTCAAGATGTTTTGGCTATTCGGGGTCTTTTGTGTTTCCATACAAATTGTAAAAATTTTTTGTTCTAGTTCTTTGAAAAATGCCATTGGCAATTTGGTAGGGATTGCATTGAATCTGTAGATTGCTTTGGGTAGTATACTCATTTTCACAATATTGATTCTTCCAATCCAAGAACATGGTATATCTCTCCATCTGCTTTTGTTGTCTTTTATTTCTTTCATCAGTAGCTTTTTAATTGAACATTATATTTTTTTTAATGGTTACATGACTACTCAGGTTATTTGTTGCATTTCATTTTGGCTTAAAGTTTGTAGCTTGAATTTTTGATGAGTTAATCTGTTTTCCTGAGCTGTTGAATAGATGTGTCAAATTATTTGTTTTAATCATTTTTTATCCTTTTAAAGCAGCAGGATCTATTGTGATATCTTCTGTTTCATTTTTGAAACAGGTAATTTATGATTTTTCTCTTATTTTTGTCAGTTTTACTAGAATTTTATCAATTTAAAAACATATTTTCAAAGAACCAGATTTTCCTCTCATTAGTGTTTTCTATTTTTTCTTTTTTTCTGTTTTCAATTACATTGATTTCTGCTCTTTATGATTTGCTTCCTTCCTTTGTTTTCTTGGGTTTATTTTGCTCTTTTTTTTTCTAGTTTCTTGAGGTAGAGAGGTAGATTACTGAATTTTTTTCTAATTTCTAATGCAAGCATTTAGTGCTATAAATTTCCCTCTCAACACTGTTTTAGCAGCATTCCATATACTTTCTTATGATGTGTTTTTATTTTCATTTAGTTCTATGTATTTTTAAAGTTACTTTGAGATTCTTTCTTTGTCCCATGGGTCAATCATACGTGTGCTTTATTTTCAAGTGTTTGGAAATTTTCCTATTGTCTTTCTGTTATCAGTTTCCAGTTTGATCCATTATGGTCTGGGAACATACTGTGTATAATTTTAATTCTTTTAAATTTTTATAGTTTTTTTTCTTACAAGTATTATCTATCTTGTTGAATATTTTAAAGGCCCTTAAAAAAATGTGTTTTCTGCCATTGTTGGGTGGAGTGTTCTATAAATGTCAACTAGATCTCTTTAGCTGATGGTGTTGTTGAATTCTACATCCTTCCTGAGATTCTATGTAGTAGTTCTATTAACCCCAAAGAGTAGGTTTTGAAGTACTAACTATAATTGCTGATTTGTGTATTCCCTATTTTGTTTCTAGTAGTATTTCTGATGCATTTTGCAGATCTATTATTTAGTGCACACTCAGGATCATTATATCTTCTTTGTGCACTGATTCTTTTATCATTATATGATATTCCTTATAATTCTTTTTGCTCTGAAGTATATTTATTTTATATTAATGTAGCCAGTCCTGTTTTCTTAAAATGTGTGCTACATGTATGTTTAGTTGTCCTTTTACTTTCAACTAATCTATGTTGTTATGTTTGACGTGAGATTCTCTTAGACAACATATAGTTTGTCTTGTGTGTTTTTTAATCCAAATCTCTGTTTGTTTGTTTTTTTTCATTGGTGTATTTAGACCATTTACATTTAAAATAATTATTGGTTTGTTAGGGTTTAAGTCTGTCATTTTATTATTTATTTTTTGTATGTTTCCTCTGCTTCTTTTCTTTCTTATATCTTGTTATCCTATTGGTTACTTGAACTTTTTTGTAGAATTCTATTTTAATTTTTAGTATATTGCTCTGTATTTTTAGTATATTGCTCTGTAGTTTCTTAGTAATACTTCTACATATTACTATATGCATAAGTTGTTTGTCACAATCTATTTGTATTAATGTAGAAAGCTTACTTTCATTTAGTTCCCTTTACTCTCTTGACTTTTAAATATAATTATGATAAGTGTTTGTTTCTTTTTTAACATCTTTATTGGAGTATAATTGTTTTACAATGGTGTGTTAGTTTCTGCTTTATAACTAGTGTTTGTTTCTTATACCTACATTGAGCATCATATCAGAACATATTAAGTTTTTTGCTCCCACCATAAAATATGATTAAAGAAACTCATTATTTGAAAAATTGCCTGTTATGTTTTATTTCTATTTTTTACCCATTCTGATATGTTTCTTTCTTTGTGAAGGTCCTACACTTCTTTGGTTATCCTTTCTTTTCTCTTTAGAGAGTTTCCTATAGCTATTTTTAAATGACAGTTCTGCTTGCAACAAATTTTCTTTATTTTTAATTCATTATTGAAGGAGATTTTCTCAGGATATATAATTCTGAATTGATGGCTCTTCTTTCAGCATTTGAAAATGTTGTTCTGCTTCTTCTGGCCTCAATTATTTTAGATGATACATCTGCTGCCTTGTGTTCCTCCGTAGGTAATGTATTATTTCTTTCTGGATATTTACAAGTTTTTTTTATCTTAATATTAATAAGTTTAATTATGATGTATTTTGGTGAGAATTTTTAAGCTTATCCAACTTAACATTGCTAAGCTTATTGAACATGTAGTAAGTATATGTCTTCCACCAAATTTGGGAAGTTTCACCCAGTTTTTAAAAAGTTTTTTATTCCTATTTTCTCTCCTTCTGACACTCTAATGATATGAATGTTACATCTTTTGCTATTTTTCCATATATTCCTGTATATATCCCATATATAGTTTTTAAAAAACTATTCTCTCTGTTGTTTAGAGTAAGTAAATTCTATTGATCTGTCTTTAAATCACTGATTTTATCCTTTACATCTCCACTCTACTGTCACATTCATCCAGTAAGATTTTATTTCAGTTGTATTTTTCAGGTCTATCATTTTCTTTTAGTCATTTTTAAACCTCTACATCTTTCCTGAGATTTTTAAAATCATTTTATTTGTTTTAAATATTTATTGTAATGCTATTTAAGTCATGATCAGGTAATTCCAACATCTGGTTCATCTCAGCATTGGCATCAGTTGATTGTCTTCCCTCATTCAAATTGTGTTTTTTTTGGTTCCAGATATGATGAGTGACTTTTTGTTTCATCATGGACATTTTGATTATTATGTCAGGAGGTATTTGATTCTATTCTATGCAAGATTAGCAGATAGATTCTGATCTTCTTTTGTGGGCTGTATTTCCCACGACTGTTTAATTTTCAGAGCTCTTATAATACTATTCTATCATGCTTCCTTCTTCAGTTGCTACTGAGACTCCTGCATAAACCCTATCAGTGCCTCCTTCAGGGACAGAAGCTTCTTTCCAATGTTGCCTATTGTTGGTGGGGAAATCTTCTGTGTATGTTTTGGCAGAGGTGGTGGGGAGTAGTGGGTGTAGCAGGGAAGAGATAGACTAGGTTTGAGTGTCCTTATGCTACTAGGTAAAAGGTCAAGACACACAGGTCTCCTCTGCTCCTTTCCCTGTGGGTAGATCTGCTTGGTCACTGGTGCCCAAGGTTTGGAGCCGGGGTGGTTCAGGACACTAAGGCTTTGAAGCTGCTGCTGCAAGTGAATTAACCAACAAATATCTTAGACATGGAATAAGCATTGGCCTTTGCCTTTCCTGGTCCTTTGAGCAGAGAAGGTGTATTTGGGTTTATTTATTTATTTTTATTCCAGTTGATGGTTTCAAGTTATAGAACTCTCCAGTGACCAGTCCAACGTACTTGGGAAATAAAAATAAAACCCAAGGAACTAAATACTTTCTTTGTTCCTTAAGGATTAATATTCTTAGCCCATCCTTCTTTCCAACTTTCAAAATACTTTTACCATTGTCTGTTGAATTATTTCTGGGGCATTTAGTTGTAAGTAGAAGCAGGGAAAAGTGAGTCTACACCATCATGATCCAGTAGTGGAATTGTCACCTGCTTTTGTAAATAAAATTTTATTGGAACACAACTTACTTGTTTCATATTTTCCCTGGCTGTTTTAGCCCAAAAATGGCAGAATTGAGTAGTTGCAAAAAATGTCCACATGGTCTGAAAAGTCTGAAATATTTACTATCCAGCTTTTACACACAGAAGAATTTGCTGACCTCCATTTTGAATATGCCAATGTGAAGAAAGAAGCTAGGCCAAGTTTAATTCTCCAAATAACTGGACATGATAATTATTTGATGTTGTATATGGTGGCAACCTGACAAGGAGAGATAAATCACTGACTGGTGCCATAAAGACACTGTCGCTTGCTTGTTTGCTATGAGGTGTAAATCCCCAACTTCATCTCACACTCTTCACTAATAATCACATATCTTACTTTGTAAAGAATATTTTAACTAAAAGTTGCTAAAATTTAAAATTAGACAAACTCAAATGTGTGAGATACCAAGTTTTAAAAAATTAAATATAGCCAGCTCATTTACTGTTGTTCTCATTGATTAATAAATAATGATAGATAACATAATTTTTATTATCACTGGAATTTTCTCTTAAGGAAGATATTATTCTGTGAGTTAATATATTCATAAGCTTCTTGGAGTGATGAAATTGTTGATAACAGAGAACATTTGAGGAAAAGGAGGGAGAAGTTTTATGCCTAAGTCATGCTAGTTAGGGCAGATCTAGGTTGGAATAATAAATCTAAGTGAATATGGATTTATAAAATAAACTTTTATGAAAAAATGGTGATTTTTATGTACATTTGCACTTCCTATATAGTTGGTTTAAAAAAAAAAAACTACATTGCTTTTTTAAAAATCTCTACATTCAGTAGCTGCAATTTTTAATTAAAAATATTGCCACAAGCACTACTTGGATGGTTTTGGGGAATCAAGCTTTTTGGCTTATCTTGTGAGTCAAGGTAGGAAAGTCAATGACTAAAAATTGGACATTGAAACATGTTGTCTAAAACAAATCACGTAAGCTTAATTTGGTACTAAGCAATTAAGAAGATAAAAGATGATCACAGATTTCTATAAAATAAAAATCTAAGGTGCCAGTTTAGTGAGAAAATGGAATGACAACAGTTTACAATCAGAAAAATGAAAGAAAAAGAACAGAAAATATTCAGTAAAGTGAAAAAGAAAAGAATAACAAAGAGTAAAAGGAAATTTTACTTATATGGTAGAGTTTACCAGAATGGACTATGTTAATGTTTTGTGAGCAATAGAAGTTTTTGTTTGTTTGTTTGTTTTTTCCCAATAAATAAAATAATCCTTTCAGATAACCTGTTATTTTTTTCTCAGTGATTGTGATTTATTTTCAACTTTCAGAAAGGGGAACAGAAAAGATAATTTCAGTAGCTGATCAAGAATTATGTAATGAAAAAGAGTCATACACAAGAGTATTTCCCATGAGAAATATTTTCTCTCCTTAATAGAGAAATATTCAAGTATATTTAATATTTTTAATTGTATAGTAGCATTTAATATGGCTATAACATCTGTGTATTAGTGTGGCTTGAAGTGTAAAGTATCCAATCTAAAATATAGAGATCAAACTGAAGTGAGGAAAATAGTACCTTTTGAGAAGAACCAGGCTGTGTCTCAAACACTTTTTTTTTTTTAAGATTTAAAAATAAACTTGCAAAATTATTTGAGTAATACATGTTTGTTAGAGAAAAAAAATTCAGAAGAAAAGCATAGTAATAAACTAATATTACATTACCTAGAGCTAATAACTGTTAATTATATATGTGTGTATCCAAATTATTCCCTATATAAGTATGTTCATACACTGTAATAAATTCAAATGTTAAAAAATTAAAATTGTACTTCAGCTACGTTTTTCAAACTTTTTGTCTTTCAACAATACATTTGACAATATTTCCTTGTAAATAATTGCACTACCACAGTATAATTTTTAGTGGTTCAAAGTACTTACAATCAAGGCTTGACAGCATTTATTCACCACCCTTGTATTATTGGTATGTAAGCTTTTTCAGAAACTACAGTTAATAAAGTCCAAGAGGACCTTCTATCTTAGAATTTAAGAGAGGCAAGAAAGAAGGCCATCAAGGTGATTATAATTTGTATTATCTAATGAATGAGCACAGTTAACTTTTCAACTTAATTATATACATATTAAAAGCTAAATAATGTACAGATATATTTATACTATATATTAATTACTTGTCCTGCCACATTAGGGAAAGTGATAAAATATTTATTTGAGGGTAGTTAAAATAGTTAATGTATATTTAATATGAATTTATAAAATAAAATTTTATGAATAAAATAATGCTAAAAAAGAAATGTCTTCCTTTTCTTATTTGTTTTTCTTTCTTCTCTGTTTTTCTCTCTTTAGCACTATTCTCTCCCCAAGACCCGTGTCCCCACATCATGGTTTATATGCTGTACTGGAAATGCAGTCAGGCACATTTCAGTAGAACTTTGAGAGAGGATGAAATAATTTTGAAATAAATCATATAATTATTTGGACAATATATATTTATCACACGTATATTTGATATTCCAGCTCACTGACTCTGTACTTAAACTGTGATAATTGTTCAACTGCTGATAAATAGCTTCATCCATTGACCTCTCATTTAGTACTAATTATTTATTTTAGCCATCATTTCTTACCTTGCCAACTTATGTTCCATAGCATAAAGCTATAATGTTCCCTTCCAAATATTTCAACTCCTTTTCCTTTCATTGCCTCTGTTCTACTATACAAGCAAAACCCTTACTCTGATTTAAACCAATTAACCTCCTCTCTGAGCCTTCATTTCAATATTTGACATTGTTGAGTAAGTCGAATACTGGCTTCAGTTCAATTCAAATTTCAATTTAAATTCATGATTCCATGTTTCAAATGCTCAACACTGCCATGAAATCCTATAGATTCCAAACTAATTTCACCTGTTTAATATACAAGATAATAATTTCAAACTTCATCTCTTTCATCTCTTAGCTGATAGCCTTACATCATACTCTACTGAGAAAATAGAAAATAAATGGATGAACTTTTAACTTAATTCCACCACCACACCTAGCATCATCTTGTACCATATTCTCTACCTGGTTTCCAGTTCCAAGGAAAATAATGACCTTCCTCCAGTCATGTTTTGATTCTTAAAAGTATTTAAAGTATACAGTGTGATGATTTGATATTACTTAAACATTGTGAAAGGATTCCCCCCAGTGAGTTAATGAACACATCCATCACCTCATATATTTACCTTTTTGTGTGTGTATGAGAGCATTTAACTTCTACTCTCTTAGCAAACTTCAATTATACAATACATGTGATTTTGACCTATGCTAAAATCTGAGAATTACTGTTAATACAACATGATATTTATGTCTTAGGGGCTTTGTTTGTCCTTTTCCACAACTGGAATATTCCTCCTCTGGCTCTTAGCTTGGCATGTTTCTTGAGGTTCAGTGTGTACTGCTGAATCTAAAGGAGCCTCCACTTCCATTAGACATGATTGAATCACTTGTTTATTGTATTATCTGTCACTCTCCCACAAATGCAAGCTGCAGTATGGCAGGGTCTTGTCAGTCTTGTTTAGCATCTAATTATACCACTAGCACTATGTCTGTCACAGAGTAGGAACTCAGTAAATGTAAGATGAGTGCATTTATGGTGGGAATCTGTAAATAGTCATTTGATTAGTTCATAATTTTATAAACGCTACCAAGTTAGCTGACAGTTGTCTTTAATTGAAAAGAAACATCTTCTATTTCCCTCAAAAATGACAAAAAAAACACTTCATTAATGTAAAATAAATGTGTGTTTTAATGAAAGATTTTGTTACCCGTTTTCTCAATTATCAAATTAATCAATGTTTCGATGCAGCATTCAGTGTCTGGCACAGAGCCATGTGTCATTGGTCACAAAACTACAAAGCTATCTTCAAATTCACATTTCAATTAGTTAGAAAGGAAGAAATTTATACTATCTGTATACCTATATCTATTTTTATATATGTGCATTTATATTGTCACATACATTGTATAATAACAAATGTAATATATATTACCAATATTTTTAAATGTTATAATCATTTTGGCTTCAGATAATTTAAAAATGATGCTGGATAATAACAACTGAAGAAAAAGGAAATTAATATGTGTTACTTTAGTCAGGAGATAATTCATAGAGTATGTACAACTTGAACTGGGTAGAATATAGGGTTGAGGGCAACTCATTTTGTATGAATTGAATGTGTAAATTTAAGTTGAAAGAGAGAAATCTGGGTTAGACTACCTTAAAAAAATCTTATCTGGTTCTTGACTTAGAGTTCTCTGGGTTCTTTGATCTAATGTCTCAGCCTCTAAGTGGTAAGTTGATGACACCATGAGTTTTCCCACATAAGAGTGACAGGAATGGATCTCGAGACTGTCATACTGGGTGAAGTAGATCAGACAGAGAAAGACAAATATCATATGATATCGCCTATATGTGGAATCTAAAATAATGGTACAAAACAGAAATAGAGTCATAGATGTAGAAAGCAAACTTATAGTTACCAAGGAGGAAGCGGGGGAGGGATAAATTGGGAGATTGGGATTGACATATACACACTACTATATATAAAATAGATAACTAATAATAACCTACTGTACAGCACAGGGAACTCCACGCAATACTTTGTAATAAGGTATATGAGAAAAGAATCTAGAAAAGAGTGGATATATGTATATATGTATAACTGATTCACTTTCCTGTACAGCAGAAACTAACACAACATTGTAAATAAACTATATTCCAATAAAAAAATTAATTAAAAAAAGACTCTGCCACCACTTTGTGGTCTGTATACTACCCCGCCATTCTGCAGAAAAATACTTTCATTACAGTCACCAGTCAGTTCCATCTTACCAAGACCAAGTGACACTTTTTAGTTTTATTTTATTTAATCTGATAGTAGCCTTTGACATAATAAACCACTCTCAGTATTAGATTTTGCTCTTCATAGTATTTGTATAACTTGGACTTAACTACTGAGGTACAGACCAATACTATCAGCTGACTCCTGGACATATTCATTTGGAGGTATTAGAGGAACATCTAACTAACATCACTAACATCTCTAACACAGAACTTCTCATGTTCATCACTGTTATGGGAAGAATGGTGTCCCCCAAAATTCATATGTTGGAGTCCTAACACCCGGTACCTCAGAAGGTTGCTTTACTTGGAGATAGGCTCTTTAAACAGGTAAGCAAGTTAAATTAAGTCATGAAGCTAGACCCTAATATAATACAATTGGTGTCCTTATAAAAAGGGAAAATTTAGAGGTAGACATGCACACAAAGAGAAGGTCATGTAAAGATGAAGGCAGAGATCAGAGTGCTGTTTCAACAAGCCCAGGAACCCGAAAGATTGCCAGAAAACCATCACGAACCGGGAGAGAGGCATAGAATGGATTCTTTCTCATAACCCTCAGAGAGAACCAGCTCTGCTGACACCTTGATTTCAAACTTCTAGTCTCCATGACTCTTTTATTTTCAAGTTTTGTTTACTTACTGACCAGAACAGACAATACATTTCTGTTGTTTAAGCCACTCAGTTTGTGGTACTTTATTAAAGCAGCCCTAGCAAACTAATACAATCTCCAAACTCAATAAATATATAGACAAAAGTTTTGAACATACACTTCACCAAAATAGATAGACAGATAATCAATACACATGTGAAGCTGTGCTCTACATTATTTGCTGCTTGAAAATGCAAATTTAAGCTGACATGAAATGCCATTACACACACAATAAAACAGCAGCAAATAAAATAACTTTAAAACTAATAAAACCTCTGAAAACACCAAGTACTGCAAGGGGAGCAGAGCAAATGAAACTCTCGTACATTGCTAAAAGCCTAACTCTCTGAAGGCTCTAGGAGTGAATCCTTTCCTTGCCTCTTCCAGCTTCTAGTGGCTGTTAGCATGCATTGGTTCGTGGTCACATCTCTCTCTGTTCCATCTGCACATATACTTCTCCTCTGTGTGTCTGACAAACCCCCTCTGCTTTCTCTTATAAGGTTGTATGTTATTGCATTTAGGGACCACACATATAATCTAGGATAAGCACATCTCATTATTCTATTCTTTTGTCTTGTAAGGTAATATTCACAGGTTCCAATCATTAAGATGCAGACATATCTTTTGGAAGTCACCATTCAGCCCTCTACAATAGACTAACATCAAAAGTCCTGTGCTAAATGAAATAAGCCAGTTACAAAGAGTACATTATCCTTTTTTTAAAAAAATTATTGGATTAGAGTTGATGTAAAATGTGTTAGTTTCTGGTGTACCACAAAGTGATTCAGTTATACATATACATATATTCATTCTTTTTCAGATTCTTTTCTCATATAGGTTATCACAGAATATTGAGTAGAGTTCCCTGTGCTATACAATAGGTCCTTATTTGTTATCTATCTTATATATAGTAGTGTGTGTATGTTAATCCCAAGCTCCCAATTTATCCCTCCCCCCAAAGTTTCCCCTTTGGTAACCATAAGGTTATTTTCGATATCTGTAAGTCTGTTTCTGTTTTGTAAAAAAAGAGTACATTATTCTATTTACATAACTTTTTTTTAGTGGCAAAACTATAACTAGAGACAGCAGCTCAGCAATTTCTAGAGACTGGAAGTAGGTGGTGAGAGGAAGGAGAGGTGCATTGACTGCAAAGAGATATGAGGAAACATTTCAGGAAGATGGAGGTATTCTCTACCATAATAATGATAAGAAGTACAAGTTTGTACACATTTGTCAAAATTCACCCAACTGTATACTTAAAATTGATTAATTGTATACTTTGTAATTTTACCTAATTTTAAAAATCAGAAAGTTGTGACATGTTGAAAGTGTTCCTTCATGAAAGTTTCTGTTTACTTCTTACTCTTAATTAGTTCTCTTAACAGTTTAGCCTCTGTGCTGATCAGTAATGGAAACACTGGATTTTATTTCATGAATTTTCTACTAAAGCTGGCTTTTTGCAATATAAGAATGGAACAACAACAAAAAGACTGCAACAATGTCTGGTACCTTATTACTAAAAGTAGAGTAATGTTAACAAGGGAAAAGAGAGAAGAGAGAAAAATAGAGGAATTTTTTGCCTATAAATATTGATTGCTGCTTAGTTTTTGGCTTTATAGTTTGAAGGCTTATATTTGGAATGAATGTAGAAGAGGGTAAGTATATATGGGACTTGGAAAGAGCAGAGATGATTAACAACCATGCCAGATAGTGAGAAAAGGCATTCCAACCATCTCAAGACTGACTTTTCATACTTGCTTAAAGTTTTTGATCTAAAGATACAGTAAATATACATTTCAAAAGTAAATTAGATTATGTAATACCATATATTAAGAAGGAGATGGGAGTATATAATGGAATAAACCAAAATGAAATGTTAATGTTAACAATACATGAGATAAGTAAAAGGATATAATCAATAAAATCTAGATTAAGAAAGGATAGATAAATAAATATATTTAGCTAAAGTGGACTTTAGAAAAAAAGTAATACAAACAACTAAATATGCAAACCCAGTTAATGCCACACTAAACAATTAATGTATTGTACAATCTTTGCTCTTGTTCAAAAATTTCTTGTTTTGCTTATTTCTCCAGCCTCATCTATTGACATTCCCTCATACCTTATAGTCCAACAATACCTAAGTTTATGCTTTCCATCATCTCTCAGGGACATACACTCATACTCTTCCCTTTCTTCCTTACTCCCTCCCTCCCTTCCCCTCTCCCTCTCTCTCTTTCTTTCTTCCTTTCTTTCCTTCAGCTATCTACTATCCAAGTAAACCCTATCAACCTCCTCTTTAACCAGGTTCATTCCTATTCATTCCTTAAGTCTCAGACTTAGTTTAGGTCTCAGAACTAAACCTGAGTTTAGGACTACTATTTGTCCTTATCTCCCTAGGTTACCTCACTCCCTGCTAACGTGAAGTGCACTGCTTTAGCTTCCTTAAAAGAACCTATAACTAACCCTACACTAACATATATCATTTATAGTTGTCTGTTCTCTCGCTTGCCTCACACAAATGTATTAGCTCCTTGTCTTTAAAGACTATTATGTTCATCATAGTAAGCTAACAGTAAACACAGAACCTGGTGTATCTAGAGGCAGTCAGTAAAATTTATTTAATGAATAAAAATACCTAGAGCAAAAGATGTTTCCAAAACAAATGAAGTGAGCAAGGAGGATCCACTGTGAGGCAACTAGGGAGTAGCTCTTAGGGAACCTGTTGGCAGCATGAGTTGTCACAGCAGACGTCTCAACAAAAGTCATTGAGCATCCAGTAGGTATAGAGTGCTCCTGGACTCTAGTAAGAATATGATCTCACTACTCAATCCTCCAAAAAACTACCTGTAGCAATAAATATTTAAAATTAAAAAAGAAAGAGAGAAAATAACCCATACTTTTAGAAGAAGTTTAGTTTCATAATCTATTTTGGTTCAGAAGATGTAAACTCATTTGGATAAGGATGACTTTTTTCTAATTTCTCTAGAGCCTATAAAATCTAAGTTTATTGTTAGAAGTAGACCTTTTTTCTTAAAAAAAAAAAAAAACAAATTCTTTTAAACCTCCTTTTCTTACTTTCTATATGCATTAATATGATGAAATACTTCACCTCTGGAGAGTAAATACTGAATACTGTTACAAACTGTGAGATGAGTCTACTACAGGAGCACTGTCTGTAAAGAACTTGTAATTAGTGATTTAATTGGAGAAATGTGTTTTAAATACATATTTATGGAAATATTCATGTGATAAAATTTGGTAATTTATGAAATACATATTTTAATATTTGTTTTCCTAATGTGTATTGCAGATTGAAATTCATAACTTGAAATCTTCTTCATATCATAAACTCCTTTCATTGCCCAAGGAAGTAAACATATATGCAAGAAAAGAGATAAATTGATTCATATAGTTAATTCATATAGTAATAAACAAAATTAGTAGCATTAAAAACATGGAATTAGTGTAACAAGAACTAGCTAGAGAAATAAAATTTAAATATATTGATTTTTTAGTATTATCATTAAGAAAATGAGTTATAATGTTGTAATTTTAAGCTATATATATTTATACATAAAGATATATATATACATAAGTATGTAATATATGCTTATAAAACATATATATATTTAAACTTCCTTTTTAAATTGAGGAAATCTAACTAAAGAATGTGCAAGGCAATGCAATTTAATTAATTGGCCCAACATATATTTACTCGGCATTTAATTCATACCAGATATTCTTCTAGTTTCTGCAGAAATGAAAATCAGGATGGATGATGTCCCTGAATTTACACAGTGTATATCCTAATAAAGTACCTATAATCATAAAGCCAAATCACTTTATTATGGCTGGAAATATTACCTGTTATCTATCTAAATGTGCACCTGTTACCTTGGCTTTCTGTTTGTTATTATATTATCACATATTTTGCAACTTTCAAAAGTTAAGTTCATTCTTTTTAGAGGCTCCTTCCTCCTTAATATCTCTTTAACCTTCAGTGTATATTTATATTCAATTTTAAAATAGCTTTAATTTAGATTGCATATATGATCTTTTACTCTTTGTGTGACTATTTGAATAATTACAAAGGTGTAACCACATAACCACATTAAAATGTCTACTTATTAGGTATCGAATAATAATGGTACATGTCATGTAGTGGCACATAATAACTATGCATGCCACATAGTGCTGGTGTTTTATGTCAACAATGATTCACTCCATCCCATTGGGCAACTAGTTATATTACAGTTTATTTATTCATTCATTATTATTTAAGAATTTGGTCTCAGCTAAGAGCTAGGCCATGTTCTAGACAAGGGAAATAAAGAAGCTGAGCAGATAATATACAGGTTTTATCTTCAAGGAGCTCACAGATTAGTAGAGGAGATAAAAGGTAATATAAAAGCAAAAGCAAATAAATACACAATTGTAAACATCGTCTCAAATGGATTTTCTAATCATGGACACAAATTCTTACCTTCCCAGTAAATCTTAGGACCCATTGCAGATCCTAAGAAAGTGTTTCCCATGAAGTTGTTATTTTTCAGTAATCACTTTGCAAATAACTGGATAAGCTATATTAAAATATTAAAGACAACTCTGTCTTCTTAAAATTATTTTTCAGTGTATCAGAAAAGAACTACCCCTTCCTGAATTACTTTGGCCTATATTTGTACATTTTTTCGGAATACAAAATCACATCCTTTAAATGGGATTTGCAATGACGTAGCAATTTAAAGTTGCCTATTTTAAGTATTATAACTTATACATTATTAATTAAACACATCATTAATTAGGTAATTATTACTTAATTAAGATACAAGAGTGAAGATACGCATATTAATTTCCATCCTTCTTATTCCACTTTTCTTCCCCTTCCCACTACCTACTGAAAACAATTTTCTCTCTTTAATCATAGTGAGGTTCCCAATTAGATCCTAAAGAGCCTAAGACATATTTGAGAGAATTATCGATATCTTAATTTTTACTTTCTTCATGGTAGCAATAATATCTATTAACCCCTTTGTTAACTTTTGGTACCTCAGTTATACATGACTGAGCATTCATGATTTTAAAATATACATGATTTCTGTATATACAAATTTTTAAAGATGTTTATATAATAGTAATTATTTCAAGCATTTTTATAATTAAAAGTTTTATTTAGCATACTTAAAGCATTGTGTGAATATTTTAAGAATATATAGACAGCTTATTTCATCTCTTAGTTTGACTAAGTGAAGAAAAAGATTGGAATTATAATATTCATAAGATACAGATGGCAAAGCAATGGAAAATCAAATGCATCCTAGTTCCAAGGACAAATGCTCACTTAACTTTACACCTTTATAGAATCATTGGCTCTGACACACGATGTTTTGATTAGGCTTGTTCTATTTGGTTATGCACTATCTTTGTAGAATTAGTATGTGGAAGCTAAAAGTCAAATATTGGAAGCCTGATTCATTTCTTCAGAGACATTCAGCTTCCACCACACTGCTTCATCCACGAAGAGCAATCTGTTATGTGTCTACTGAAAATGTGATCAAGTCTCTAGTCTGTTTATGTCTTTCTCCCATTCTTTATGTAGTTGCACCATTATAAACGATATTTAATGGATTATGACAAGGTAATTGTGTTTAGTCTATTATCTTCAACTCAACAGCTTGCTAAAATGCTCATTTTTTCCCATTTCCTTTAAAAGAATGTACTTACACAATTATTTTATTGTATAAATGCATGCATGTCATAATGTCATATATACTACTTTTTATTTTTCATTATGTTTACTATTTTAATTTTCTATGGTTCTTTTCTCTCCTTTTCCCTACCCCTCTACAAATCATTCACACTCACACCCAACACATACACACAAATATAATCGATTAGGCATATTTTATTCTGTATCTTTCTCTATGATTATATATTCTATATGTGTATATACACCTGTGTAAATATATATACCTGTGTGAATTTATATATGCATATATAATACATAGTTATATATAATTATGTACACATGTATTACACAGGATTTATTATAATTGTATAAAAGTGAGATTGTTGTCAACACGCTTGTCTTCATTTTTAATTCAATTACAATTTATGCTGTTATTTCAAATAACCTGGTATATTTCCAATTCACTTTTACTGATACATAATATTCTAATATGTGGTTATTCCATAATACTGCAATTTAAACAATTATTGCCTTATGAATAGAAATCCACTTTATTTCATGATTCTCTGGAATTCCAAACAATGTTATCATAACCTATTTGCTCCCTGTCCTTATAGACAACTACTTTTGTATCTGTGGGGTAGATAACCAAGAATGGGGCTGATGGGTTAAACCAGATGTATCTATATATATTTCCCAAATGCTTTGCTAAAAAGATGTAACAATTCACATTTGACATTACATTGGTACATACATACTTTTCCACCAAAAAGTGTTAAAAGAGTTTTTCATTTTTGTCAGTCTGATTCCTATAATCTGACAGCTTATTGTTACTTTACTTTGCATTACCGTGAAAGCTAATGAGCTAAATCGTCTTTTCATTAGAATTTGTTTTTCTGTGAATTGCCTCTTCAGATGATACTTTGTACATTTTCTAATATTTAACACTCTTCTTGTCATTTATCAATTACTATTATAGAGATAATAACCTATCTTCAGCATTGCAAATATTTTTTTATAATTTATTGTCTATCTATATAGTCTGTTCATACTATTTTTCTTCCATGTTCATATTTTTTAAAATCAAGTGTGCCTATCTTTTCTTCTTTAGCTTCTGATTTTCCAGTCTTGGTGAAGAAATCCTCCCCAACACTTTTGCCACGCATGTAGTTTCCTTATTTTCCTCTTTAATTTTGTTTACATTTAAGCATTTAATTTGTGTGTAATTCATTTTCAAGATAGTACAATTATCAGTACAATTTTTTTTCTTCTCAGTGAATATATATTTGTACCTTTTCTAACTGACTTTGAATACATTAACTAAAAACATATATAATTGCTAGATTTAACGTATGTTCTGATACTGGGAAGAAAAATGTCCTTAACTAGTTTTACCTGGCTTTACTGAGGACATTTATTATTATATAATAATATAAAAATAATTTTATTCATTTAAAATCAATAACAACTCTGCTGGGACTTTAACGGGAATTGCTTAAGTTATTTACTAGTTTTACAATAACTAAGTTTTTAATAATATTGTGTTTATATAAAAGAACATATATATTGTTTACATTGCTCAGACTTCAATTTCCATTCTTCAACTAGATTTTATGTTGATCATATTCTTTTACTTCAAGATTTTTTAAATTTAAAATATTATCACCATTATGTGTTATACGTTATATCCTTTTCCTATGTGCATATTGCTAAAATGGAGAAAATCATTTGGTACAGTAGTCAACTAATATCTATTCACAATAAAAAAACTTTCACTTTCATTCCAGTTCTTATTTAACTAAACAATCATATTAATAACAAAGGGAGATTTATTTCCTCTTTTTTGTGATTGTTCCATTTTGTAATATCTCGACTGATATGGACAAGAACATTCAAGTAAAGTTAGGAAATGATGAAGGAAATTTCTGTCTAGATCTTGAAATTGATTGAATTGTTTTAATTTTCATTGCAGTTTATTTCTATTCCATTTTACCTAGAATTTTATTAGTATTTTCTTTTCTGACCTATTTTAGCAAATATTTTTGATCATTGGTAAAATCATGTCTATTTTTCTTCTTCAATTTGTTGATGTAATAAATTATAGTAGCAGACATCGTGATATTAATTATATTTTACCTTCATAAAGCAAATTTTACTCAGTCATAGTGTATTATTCTTATATTGATTCTTTTGTTGATTCAAATATTAAATTATTTATTATCTGTTCATACCATTACCTATATGTTCATGAATAATATTGATTATAGTTTTCATTACTTCAATATTGATAATGCAGTTATGCCATTTTCATAAAATGGATCAGGATGGATTTTTAAATTTTATATGTCTCAGAATAAAGTAGATTAATTGAAATCATTGCTCTTTAAAGTATCTAAAGTTTAATTTCGACCACATCCCTGTTGGCCCTTGTACTTTTTAAAAAGTATATCTTTAATCATTTTATCAATATTTTATGATAGTTGCTAGTTTCTCAACTTATTTTTAGACAGATTTTTCTAAACTAAGTTTTGTTGTGAATACAGAGTTTTCACATAGCTTTTTTAAACCTCTGCCATACATTTGCATGTAATAGGGACTTAATATTCTTATAATTACTTCTGTATCTGTGATTATATACCTTTAATTCTGTTTGACATTTCTCTCTCTTTTCCCTTTAATTTTTTAGGCCATTAATCAACAAATATGTATTAAAAGTCTACATTTGCTCTCAGCATATTTTAGACCAGAGCTATCCAATAGAACTTTCTGTGATGGAGATAATCTGTAATGTCATGTCCATTATGGTAGCACTAGTCACATGTGGCTATTGAGCACTTGAAATGTAACATTCCACAGAGGAGCTAAGTTTTCTATTTTAATTAATTTAAATTTAAAGAGCTACATGTGACTAGTGATCACTTTATTGAACAGTGCAGGTTTACATGTGGGGAATATAGTAGAGAAAAAAAATAAAGTACCCATCCTCCTGGAAATAAGAAAAGTTATAAATAAATAGTCAATATACACCCTATCAGATATTGATAAGTGCTATGTAGAAAAACAAAACAGAGTAAGGTGGAAAAGTTATACCAGGAAGGAGGAGTTAGTTTTTGTTTGTTTGTTTGTTTAAGAAATGATTCAGGGAGTCCTGTTTTAAAAGGTGACATCTGATCGGACACCTAAAAGAAGTTAGAGTGCAAACTATGGAAGAAGTGTGCCCTGGTCAGAGTAAGAAATGAATGCAGGGATTTCCCTGGCGGTCCAGAGGTTAGGACTCTGTGCTTTCACTGCCGAGGGCCCAGGTTCAATCCTTGGTTGGGGAACTAAGATCCCACAAGCCACGCGGTGCAGCCAAAAAACAAAAAAGGAAAGACACACAGGTGGAAATACACACGTGAAGCAGAGGTCAAGTGAACCAGAGGGAGAGAATAGCTCTGCAATTTTTTGGAATATTGTGAGAAGGATAGGTGTTAACTCTTCTCTAAATGTTTGGTAGAACTCACCTGTGAAGCCATCTCATCCTGGACTTTTGTTTGTTGGGAGTTTTTGTTTGTTTGTTTGTTTTTATCACTGATTTTATTCCACTACTGGTAATTGGTCTGTTCATATTTTCTATTTCTTCCTGGTTCAGTCTTTAGGTATTGTAGATTTCTGGTAATTTGTCTATTTCTTCTAGATTTTCCATTTTATTGGCATATATTCATTCATACTAATCTCTTTTTTTTTTTTTTTCATACTAATCTCTTCTGATCCTTTGTATTTCTGTGGTGTCGGATGTAACTTCTCCTTTTTCATTTCTGATTCTATTGATTTGGGTCTGCTCTCTTTTTTCTTGATGAGTCTGGTTAAAGGCTTATCAATTTTGTTTATCTTTTTAAGGAACCAGCTCTTCATATCATTGACCTTTTCAATTTTTTTTAGTCTCTATCTCATTTATTTCTGTTCTGACCTTTATGATTTTTTTTTCCTTCTACTAAATATGGGTTTTGCTTGTTCTTCTTTTCTAGTTCCTTTATGTAAGGTTAGGTTGTTTATTTGAGATTTTTCTTGTTTCCTGAGGGGGAATATTCTTTCAAATATGTAGACTGGTCATGTCATTTGAAAGAGAAGAATCAGATGTTCCAAAAGCATGGAGCCTAATAAACTGCAAGAATGTAGTTGAAATAATGAAATGGGGAAAGATCCAACAGGAACAAATTTCAGGTTGAACTCATGATTAGGAGATATCTTGGCAAAGAATCTTGGCAAAGTTACAAATTAAATAGTGTTTCCTCAATGAATACAGTAGTTGTCTTCTGGTAAATGGCAGTAAGCAGTAAAATTGTACAAACCTATTGATATTTGAACAGCAAGTGAATTCAGATTCTAAATTCAGGTTATTCCAAATACAAAAATTCTCATTCTCACACATGCTTAACAGGACACATAGAAGTTGTGGAGCATGAGAAAACAATTTTGGTTGAACCGGCCTGTCATGTACATTGTAATACATTTAGTAGCTCTCCATATTGCATAGATAGAAATGTACATATTCATGCAGAACAAATTAAGACGAGCCAAGTTAACAGCTGAGATCCAATGAAAGACTTGATAGATTGTACAATGTTAAGGGCATTTAAATTTTATGTATGTTGATTCTTATAGGGTCATTTTTTCCCCACAGAATCTAAATCCAGTTCATATTAATTTCATTTAAAGGCAGAATAGTTAATGTCATTATTTAAAATTCAGAAATAATCATAAGTTATTAGAAACAAGAACATGCACATTTTGAAATATATATTTAACTTTCAATTTATCATTTTGAATAGTCAAGCGTTATTTAAGTAATTAGCTTCTTAATATCTTAAGACATTAGTGAAAAGAGTCTGTGCATTCTGTGTGCCTTGTATATGCAATTTATAATTGAGTGCAACATATTGGAAGTAATGCTTAGTATTCATATTCTGGATCATATGTGTCTTAAATTTTTATTTTGTGTCTCATCTCCTTCTCAGTGAATGAATATTCACTTTTCAAATAAGTTTAGGACCATTAGTTGGTAAGATAATAAAAATAGGCGGTTAAAGGAAGACCCTAAGGCAATTTTTAAAGTAGTGTGAGTGTATTATCTTTGTACTAGATCAAATATGGGTGTTGAAATAGCTATAAGACAGAAACAATATTTGCTGAGTAAAATGTCTAAATAAGGCAAAAAAAAAAACAAAAAAAAAACCTCTAGATAAGCAACTTGAAGCAAAAACTAGAAGGAATCATAGAATTTTCATTGCTCAATGTAAGAGAAGTTCCAACAGGAAAAAAAACATTGTGATTTCTTTAAAAAGAAAAGCTATTCAAATGTGGTTTAACAAAAATTCAATGATTAAGTTATAAACCAATGATATCGAAGGGCAACTGTATATTATATTTATTAGAAAGCACATATTATTTTATATATTTATATATAAATCCATCTATCTACTTACCGATCAAGTTTCTTAAAAATATAGGATTTTCCCAGTTATGTAAAATGCAACTGTTTTGGATTAAAATATTTTACACAACTTATATAATATTGAATTATAAAATTTTTCAGATATTCCTATCTATTGCTTGATGGTATTGCTTGCAGGACTGTGAAATCAAATAAATTACTGTCACTGTCATTATGGTCTAACTTTAAGTTCTGTGGCAAGGTGAATAAAAATCACAAAAATTAAATCTACTGAACTTACTGGGAAGCCAATAAATTACAAATATATACATTATTAGCTGAGAATAATAATGTGATCTATAACCCATTTATGTATGTCTCTGAATTTAGTAACTCAGTTTAACAGATCCTAAGAGAATTTTGTTTAAATCCTCTATTTCTAACTTTTCCATTTCATGTTTTTGAAAACAAGGAAAATCTTCCATTATAATAAATGCTCAAGTTTAATAATACTGAATCTTACTAGGTAATGAAAAAACAATTTATTCTATTAATATCTAATAACATTCTTATTACTAGTTATGGCATGAAAAGTTTGGCCTGTGCTTTTTTAATAGACTGTTCATCCTACTATCTAGTAGGATAAGAAAATGTAATAGATTAAAATTACTTTGCTCGATTATCATGATTACCTGCCTTTAAAATAAATATCATATCTGCTTCTACTTACTTAGCCACCTTTCTAGTCCAACTCAGCATTTGCTATTCCCTTTTCTTCTAGAATAGGCTCAAACAGATCTTTCTGCCTTCGCTCTTATAGTATATCAGTCCACTCTTTATGAAACATGAAGGTTGATATTTTAGAAGTTAAGAAACCATCATGAGGACTTCTGCTTCATCTAAAATGGAGTAAAACGAAACAGATTTACCCTTCTGCTTGAAAAACACTCCACTTCCCACCCCACCTCTCAAAAAAGAAAAAAGCATGCACACACAAAATATATGAAAAAATGGTTTTCAAGACACTGGAAATTTGTCAATAAAGGACAGTGATTCTTGATAGATGAGAAACAAAGTAAGCCCTATGATTGCCCCAGCTCAATGTCCTAAGAAATTATTCAAGACTCATGCAGACAGGGAGAACTGAATTGGAGCTCAGAGGACTTGTTGAACCAAGGAGACAATTGAGAGCTGGGAAGAGCAATGCAGTTAGATTTCAGAGGACAGAGACTGGGGAGGAGAGAGCTACATAGCTAAGGAACGCCAGCATTCTGATTAGTAAATACAGATGAGGAAACTACCTGAAGCCAAGGAAAGAACCATCCAAAATCATTAGAAGGAGCAGTACTTTGTGCCTGGAATTATTCCTCTTCCCACTAGTCAGACTGAAGGAAACTCATGATTCACAGGACTTGGGCTGAGTACTCTGAAAAGTCTTTCTAGGCAGGAAAGCATGACCCATATTGAGGAGAAGAGTCAGTCCACAAAACCTCAGCCAACAACAGAAGCAGCCGTTTCTCCCATTCTTCCCTTCCTGATAGAGGCTTAACTTAACAGCTTATAATTACCTCACCTTGAGAAGTGGCCTTGGAAGGGGATGATAGTTCTCTGCAAGACCTTCCTACTACCTTTGTTGTCTCCATCTAACTATTGTGTATATACATATATATATGTGTGTGTGTATATATATATATATATATATATATATATATATATATATATACACATACATACACACACACACACACACACTTGCAAACATATACACATACATATTGGGAAGGAGGGAGGTGTATATGTAAAAGCTGTCTCAGAAGAACTACATACCTTAGTGCAAAATTCTGCAAGATTCTGTTTTATATTAGTATAAATATAGTAAGTATATAAGAGAATAGATTCTAAGTATGCTAAGTCAAAGAGGGAAAAATCTAATTTAGGTTGATCCACAGATATTGGTACACTTAAAAAAGATTCAATCTTCAGTGGATTTAATTGTTTTCTAAGTTAGTTAACTGAAGCCAGGACTAAATTATCACTTTGTTAAATGATTTTAAGACATTAAATTTCTTATAAATGCAAAAGAATTAATCCAAAAATGTTCATAGATTGGAATACAAAATATATATTCTGTCAACATCATAACTGGGTGCACCAAAAGATTTACAGTAAAACGCATCCACCAAGACATTGCAAAATACATTGATGAGAAAGTTTACTTATCTCTGAAAAGAAATGTAGTTGTTCTCTGTAATAAGGGAGATGTTGCTATTTGAAAGATCTCTTTCAATGAGGATGATTCGCTTCCTAATGCCAGGGATGTTAGGCGTGGACATTTCTCTGGAAAGCAAGTCATCAGATGGTTTAATAAGTTTTAATAAGTAGGAATACTCTACATGGTCTTATGTTATACCTATTGGTAAACTTAATAAAGCTCTCTCTGATCTGTAGATGGAAGTAAGGAAGGAATGAAGGAAAGGAGGGAGGGAGGAAGGAAGGGAGGAAGGAAGGAAGGAAGGAAGGAAGGAAGGAAGAAAGAAACAGTTTATGCCAAATGGAATTAAGTACGTCACAGCCTTTCACTGAATCCCAAGGTTGAGTCAGATCACAAACTTAGAGTCCCTTGAAGGAAGGACAGGCCATAAACTTTTGAGGAAGGACCATTCAGTAACACCACAAGAACCATGGTCTTCCTCCTAACTCCTAACCGTCCCCAGAGTATGCTGTGGCATTCATTGTGTAAGTGCTTAGAGAAACTGGCTTTTAACTTTCTTTGGAAAGAATCTTTTATATAAACTTTGAGTAGCTAAGGGGGTGGACTATGTCAGATATATAAACAGCTCAGAATTTTTTGCAATCTTCTAGTACCACCTAATTATACATATATATATACACACACATATATATATATATATACATTTATGTATATGTATTTAAAGTTAATAGTTATACATATATATTTTAACTTGATCCTAGGGAAGAGTAAGTTTGAAAGTCACATTTATTTTTAGTCTCTTAGTTCTGCAGCTGATAGCTGTAGCAACAATTTCCTGACTGAGCAAAGGTGGTTTCTTTAACTTTCAACATTGGCGTTATTCTAGAACCAGCAGCTATAGTGGCTTCTTTTTGAGACCGTTTCAGATCATGGTAGAAACAGCAACCTCCTTGGTGGTCTGTTCCATGTATGACTCTGGTAGTCTTCTTTAGTGCTCATGTTGGCATTTCTTCAACCTTACTAATGAATCTGTTAGCTAGAACTTCCCAAATGATTGGAAAAGCAGTGGTCCCCACACTGTTCTGCTCAGGTACTCCCTGAAAGTATTTTTTAAAATAATGTAAAAAAAAAAAATAATGTATCCCTCACACTTTTAAGTTGTCAGCTAAAATTTTTCAAGGGAAGGTAGAGTTGCCAAAATATATACTTTCTGGTGTCATGTAAATATTGATATTTTTAAATAAAACCATTACATCACTCTTTTAAACATATTCAGTGTAATTGAAATACATATCAATTTGATGGTCATCATCTATTTAAAAAAATAAACGCATGCATCGTTTAGTTACAAAAATGTGTTAGTGTGCTCTGTGTGTGTTATGTGCTAGTGTGTTACGCATGGGTTATGGATGCCTTAATATTGATTGCTCTCATTCATTGGGCAATGTTTTGGGCCCGGGGGGTGGAGTAGGTCAGAGTCCCTGAGACAGGCTTGCTTGGGTTTGAGAAGAAAGGCCTGAGTGTTCCATGAGGTGTGAAGACCTGTGATCCGTGTGAGACCTGATGTAAGCCATTTAATTAAGTGTAATAGACCCCTTCTGCTAAAACTAGTTAGAATGGTTTTTTTTTTTTTTTTTTTTTTTTTTTAATCTGGCAAGTCATCAATACAGTAGCAGTTCCTGGAACATCCCTGTCTTAACCTGGCTGCTCCAGAAACTAAGTCAGTGGACTCTGTAGTATTGCTTTATTAAGGAACACAGGCCTCACGAGCAGGACGTAGTGAAGAAGGAGGTAAGGAAGGAGAGAGTATGAGCGTTGGTTGCTAAGCTAGTTTACAGCAAGTAGGACTGATTTTCTGATCCCATGGTACAATATCCAAGAAATAATTAAAACTGTGTTCTAGGAAGATCCTTAATAGGGGAAAAGTGGGGAGAAATTTATTAATAAGCTGCTATTTCCAATGCTGAAAGTTCTGGCCCAGTAAGTGTTAAATTCCCTGCTCTTATAAGTTATGCATTTGTGAGCCTTGAGTAGGATCCAGTGGCACTAAAAGGGAAGTCATGGGTTGGAAGCAAAGCACATGGCAAGAGAATGAGATGGGGCACACTCAGGTTCTGGCTGCATGAGGTCAATCAAAACCCAAGCAGACCTGATCCACACAGGGGCAGGTGGAACAAGACACAGGTGAGGCCAAGAGAAGTTGAAGTGGTGCATAAAAGACCGCCTTTTGACATGGGGACTTCACTTAGTTGTTCAATTTTCATGAAATACACTTCACTTCACTCTTACCAATTTCACCTCATACTTTGGGATTCATCTTAAATGTTACTCTCTTACAGAAGTCTTCCATGGCTCTCTCCTCTTTCGCTATGGGGAAGTCTAACTGCTGTAATAGCTTAGACAGTTATGTCCCTTTCTCTAATGAGCACATCAGAATTTGTATTAATATGTGCATTTGTACAAATATTTAATATAACTCTCCTCTAGTTTTATTATCCTTGAGAATAGAGATAATTTTTCTTTAATAATATATCCTCTATATCAAGAACTGTGTACAGAATTTAATAGATGCATTTAATGAATATGTGTTAAATTATTAAATGTGGTATTTTTACAATGACCTCATCTTTACCTCAATCTTCATAAAGAGAAGCAAAGATAGGTATAAAACATGTTTATATAAGATAAATTGAATATTTTCCCTCCGTGGACAGTTTCAGGACAATATGTTATGGAGTTAAGGCATGAATGAACAGATCCATTGTTTACAAGTAAATTCTGACAATCGCATAGGACATTTTGTTATCTTATGAAAAAAAAGTTTTTCCACACAAGCATCCAAAGGCTGTCAGTATGTCAGTGAATATTATAGTAATAAGAATAATTTTGTTTTGTAACATTTTGTCAAAGGTCATTGCTGGTACTCTTTCAAGTTCAAAGAATAGAACTAACAATGCATATCACCAACTCACATGAGACAATAAAAATGTTAACTTATTTTCATTTCAATAGTAACTATTATTAGAATTAATTACTTAGCTGTAGCTGAAATAATGGCAAAATCATCCTTGTAATCATTAAGTAAATCTTAATGTTGGAAATATTATGTACAAATAATATGGGGAAAAGTATTATAGAGTATTTGTGAAGTGTATATGTACAGTTATCAGAATCCTGAGTTGGAATCCTGGTTCTAAAACTTAATTATTTCACTTTAATCAGTCTTATCAGCCTCTCTGATCATCATTTTTTTTTCATATAGAAAACAGGCATTGCCATCTATAAGGTACTCTAAGATGCCATACAGTTTGAGATGTATCATTATTCTATGTATCATTAGCAAAGAAAAAAAACCTCAACAATTACACAAGGGCATTCAATTAATTGTAACATAAATCCTGACTTCAGAGAAGATAAAATAAAAGAGAAAGAAAAACAAAATTTATTGACTTTAAATTGATGAAATAGAATGGGCTTTTCTGAAAATTAAATGAGGTAATAAATGCACAATTCTTAACAGCTGCCTGAGATATCAGAGCTCAATTATATTAGTGATACAAAACTCTGGAAATCTACACTATCTTTAAAATCGGTGGGAAACATAATACAATCCATCTAAGTTTTTTTCTGTCATTGTTCTATACCATATTTTTTCAAAGATTTTCTTTATAACTGAGTATAACAAGCACTAGTATAATCGCTTTTGTTTTTGATCATTTAACTTCTTTTCCTTTCCAATTCATTTCATTTGGTTTCAAAATTCAACTGTAGTGCTTTTGGCTTAACAATAAAGGGAAATAAAAAAATAACTAAACAAAAAACATTCTGTAAATAAGTTTGCAATCCAAAAGTGTCTGCCTTAGTTTGATGTATAAGTTTATTCATTATGTTGAAACATTCTTGCATGTTTAAATAGAACATCCATGCTCAGACGCTTTATTCTTGCTTGTCATTTATACTTCCAACCATGTATCATATTTGTCAAATACTTTCAAGCTTCAATCATAGGACACAACCTTACTTTGATGATCACATGTACATTTTCTAGATACATGCATTTTTGAAAATCAGCCAGCCTCTAAATAAAAAAAAAAAACAAACAAACTCACTATATATAATTTTGTGAAGTGTTTATTATTGTAGTTGTCTAGTTTTATAAATCAAATAGGTTTTAACTCATTGTAACAGCATAGGGTGATAGACCTACCTACATTACAATAAATTACTTTTGTTTTACAAACCTTTTTTTTGTAATATATGAAATGTCTAAACATAACACTTTTTGAATTAGCAATAAAACAAGATAGATCTCTGGTTCCTTTAGAGAGCCAAAAAGAATAACCTTAGTTGCCAAAAATAATAACTGATTTTACTTTTACTGATGTTACATTTTATATTTGCTTAGACACTTTCATGCCATAGGTCAATTCTTAATCATCTCCTTCTACTTTTACTTATTATTTATATGTCTCCTCTCCTCTAACTGTAAAAAGTGGACAAAAAATTATCAAAAAATGTGTGCAGAATAGTACATAAATGTAATAGTATGATTTCTCTACTAAGAACAACAAAAATATCTTACCAGCTACAATGATAAAAAGGCTAGCCTCTATTGGAGTTATTAAAAAATAATAACTGCTCTTCCTGCTTTCTTACACTTCCAGGAAACCATTGATTCCCTTTTTGTCACTATAGATTTGTTTGCATTTTCTAGAGTTTTATATGAATAAAATCAAAGAGTATATACTCTTTTTGTTGGTTTTTTTCATTTTTGTTCTGACCTCTTCCACACAATATAGATATTTGGAGGTTCATTTATATTATTGTTTTAGTTCCTTTGTTTTTCTTGCTGATTAATATTCCATCATAAGATAGAATATTAATATATTCCAACTTGTTTATAACAAGTTGTTTATCCATTCAATGTTGATGGGCATTTCAGTTTTTCCCAGCTTTTGACTATTAAAAATAAACTGCTAGGGGCTACCCTTGTGGCACAGTGGTTAAGAATCTTCCTGCCAATGCAAGGGACACAGGTTCTAACCCTGGCCCAGGAAGATCCCACAGGCTGCGGAGCAACTAAGCCCATGCACCACAACTACTGAGCCTATGCTCAAGAGCCCGCAAGCCACAACTACTGAGCCCATGTGCCACAACTACTGAAGCCTGCGTGCCTACAGCCCGTGCTCTACAACAAGAGAAGCCACGACAATGAAAGGCTGTGCACCACAGGGAAGAGTAGCCTGCGCTCACCTCAACTAGAGAAAGCCCGCACACAACAACGACAACCCAACACAGCCAAAGATAAAAACAAACAAATAAATAAATAAATTTATTTAAAAAAATAAACTGCTATGGACATTCATGTGTAAGTTTTTGCTTGTATATATGCATTTATTTCTCTTGGGTAAATATCATGAGGAAAATAACTGGATCATATGCTAGAAATATGTTTAACTTTTTAACTAATTTCCAAAATGTTTTCTGAAGTGATTGTACCATCTTCCATTCCCACCTGCAGTATATGAGAATTCTAGTCATGCTACATCTTCACCAATTTAATATGATCAGTCTTATTAATTTTAAACATTCTAATATGGGTGTAATAGTATTAGATTTAGTGTTATTTTACATTTTTCCTAATGACTAATAAAATGATGTGGGAAGTGTGCCCTCCCCTTCTATTTTTAAGTACTTATTTGCCATTGACATGTTTTTATGATGAGAAGTCTTCAAATTTTGCGCTTTTTCACATTAGGTTTTTCTTTTATTATTGTTGAGCTTTGAGAGTACCTTAGTTTGGGTAAAATACTTTATCAAATATGTGATTTGCAGATAATTTATCTGAGTCTATAGTCTATATTTTAATTCTTTTAATAGTATTCTTTAAAGAATAATAGCTTTTAAATTTGATGATCAACTTATTTATTTTTAAGGTTTTTACTTTTGCTGTTACACCATTATTTACATTAAAGTTAATGGTGAAATCTTTAAAATTGTAACTTTTTTTTCCCTCTGAGCTTTAATTTTCATAGGCAAGCACATCCATGGGGAAAACTTCCATTTTTATGACACATCCTATGATTTAACCTCTTTAATCCCACTAGAATTTCTCAGCCATTATACCACCATTCTTTTCTTAACTGGTGTCTTTTTTTCCCCCAGTCATGACTCCAACCAACCAACCCTTAAATATTACCAAACCAAACCAAGCTCCAACTTTTCAATAAAAATACCTTCCCTAAATGAAATTTGGTATATTCTTTCCACCTAAAAACCCTCCCATCCCAGATTGCTTAAAAGCTAAAGCTGAAACTTAAAGTATTGAATACAAAGACTTCTGAAAGCTACATTTCTCTCTGGAAGAGGATATTGTGGATTGACTCATTCAATATGTATTCCACACTTCTAAGATACCTTTCTTTATTGAAGAGTCTGAATTGTTAAAGAAATTCTCAGAATCTGGATTCTGGATTGTAGTTCAGTTTTTCCGTTTACTATATGCATGCTGGCCCCAAACTATGGACTTAACATCTAAGCGTAAGTAGCTGAAAGAGGCAATATGTTTTACCTCAATCAGTTGACTAAAACTGGATTCAACTTTGGCCTACATTGAATGAAGCTAAAGTATCAGAAGGAATTGATGTAATGTGGAGAAAATAATCTAAAATAATAGAAAGATAAGAATGTTTGTGTGTATTTATCATATTTAACTTATTACTCACCTACTACCATGTTTCCTGAAAGAGCTAAGGGACAAATTCTCAAGAAAAGCATTGAGGAATACATAGATAACAGGAGTATAAATATCCTTTTAAAGAACTGTTCTTCTCTATAGGCCACTGTTGAAGGTAAGAGGTGTTGGCATTAACTTAATGTTGATGAAAGAATCTCAAAATAGTAAGTCTTTAGTAGCAGCATCCAATCCCTATTCCATAGGCAAGGTTGGAACAATTACTTTAAAAGACAGCAGTGCCAAAGCAGAAATTACATCCATGTGGAATTTTTATGATTTCTAATTCATTATGCTATTCTAGCACTGAAATATATGGATCCTTCTTGATTCAAACATCTGAGAAATCTCTGTATGGTAAGCAAGAGACGAGTTCAACTTTATGTACTTATGGCTTTACATTCAATGACAGTCAATTCCCAGATATGATCCAGATCACAGATCCATATCTCATCAATGAAGAGAAAGCTGGGGAATTTTGAAGAAGAGCCCTGTGACACTGATATGAATGTGTGTTTGCTTTTTCCAAGATGGTATGCAGATATTTACTAAGATAGCTGTATATTGAGAAAAGAGAAAAAACTATTTGGAGAGATTTTTGGATACATTCTCATAAATTATAATTTATGGGAAACCAAATATCATGGAAGTCCACCCCTGGGAATCAAGTCAAAAAATAGTTTGAGTCTGGTTTTGTCTTGCTGTAGGACAAGAGTCTATCCAACAGATATGCTCCAGTCTCTGAGTGAAGAGTTGGAATATTCATACATTAATTCTGGGCCTATGGGTTGAGGTAATTATGATGCAAAGGGGAATGTGGGGATCCCTGAGGCTACATTTGTGCACCAAAATAGTAATACAAAAGAGGAAATGACAGATTAATGCCAAATGAAATTTCTAGTACATTCCAAATAACTCACTCAGCTGGTCGGTGCCAAAGACAGGTAATACATAGGAAATGAATGACAATGGAATACGTTGAACTTATTCAAATAATGAATCCTATTACAGGTGATATCCCAGATGTGGTTTCTAAACTGAGGTAATTTGATTATGGGGTAATTTGATACATAACCACGTGTCGGTACCCAACATATGGCTATTTATCTATAATTGACCACTATTCCTCTACTGCAATAAGACTAAAAACAGTAATGATTGGTTTCCACCATGTAGCAACTGACGTACACCTTCACTATGTTACTTTAGAGTTATATCAGCTGGTTACCTTAAGCCCATTTATTTTTGAGTAAGAAGAATGGGGTATCCTAAATGCTTTGACAAGATACAAGCACATCAGAGAGAAAAGATGTAAATGAATATTTAAGGAGTTTCATTTCAGTGAACTTTGTAGGTGTATTGTAGTCTGGAACAGGTTCAAATAACCCCTCCAGGGAGAAACAAAAGTTTCACTTCTTGACCTTCTTACCACTTAGAGATAAAATGATTCCTAAGATTCTGGATATTGAAGACAATATATCACATTTTGGTATGTTACTCTGACTCATTCATTGAGTGACTCATAAGGGCTAAAGCAAGAGAAAGCAGTTCATCTAGGTTATAGAACAATAACGTTTTGGAGTGTCTTCTATTTAGAAGAAAAAGAAAGTTATCAATAATAATAAGCATTTGTAAAAATAATGAATGTATTTGCTGTCTCTCTATATAAAAAGTCATTAATTATTTACATGCAAACCTTGGTTATTTTACTTTACTATCCCCTACTATTTAATATAAGATGTAATTTGAAAATTACCTTTATAATATTCTTGTATTATAGGATAACAAGTAGAAATTTGACTGAACTAGAAGAGGAATGAATAGCATATAGGGTTTATATGATGACTGATAGGACTTGAGTCTTTGTTATTATGGACAGAATGAGTGCATCTTTATTTACAAAAATGAATGGTTTTATAGTGTTGCAGATATGTTGTTACTACTGCTATCCTTTGGGAATGAAAGTATATGTGGAAGTTTAAATATGGATACTGAGTACTCAAAGAGATGGTCTTTAGAGAATACGAACTGTTTTTTCAACTCTCTCTCTAGAGTGCCCTCCTATACTGAAAAGACATTGTAAATTAGACTCCACAAATCAAATGAATTTCAGTGATATTTGGTAGATAAAGTCAAGTCCATCCTCCTGTTGCTATTTCAGCTGACAATAGAAGTTGTAGGGAGACTGTTATTAAGAGGAAACATCAAGGGTCGTATTCAGCATTCCAGTATCTAGTAACTGATTTATGGGTATGAAAGACTATGCTGGAGCAGCAGCTCCTTTATTTCTGAAGAACAGCTTCAGTAAAATAATTTGCTCTGGACACCAGTACATCCTGGGGCAACTCCATGACATCTACTCCTCCAGCCATCTCAATGAATTTGTAAACTCCTAATTTCCTGTATTAGATCCTTTATCTTTAAATGCCTAAAGTGGATAATATTTCTTAAACCAATCTTATCTCTTCAATTCTGCCTTCACCTACATCTTATGATTCAAGTACTGGACATTTTTAAAGACAATATTCCTTCATGACTCAAGTTTGAGCACATATCATTCTAACTGCCTCAATATCCCTCTTAACCGTATGAAAAATATGTTCTCACTTTTAAAGCAAAATAAAAAATTTCTTTTGTGAAGACTTTCTTGCAGAGTGCCATTTGTTCTTTGACATTCTTTTACACATCCATACAGCACTTATCCATCTAGTGCTACCATTACTTGTTTAAACTTTCTTTCCCTATATTACATTTCAAATTTGTTGAGAAAAAACCTTTTCCTTATTAGCTTTGATATCTGAATATCTAGCATAGTTCTAGCTGGCACATAGTAATGGCTCCACATTCAGTATTTTCTTTCTATAGGTACCTAAAAGGATACAATTTCTAACTTTGCTGATAAGTTTTAAATATTATATTAAATTATATATTTATATTTATATTATTATCTTAACTATTCTTAAAGTATTTACTGTATTTTATTTCTTTATTATTTACTTCTTATATTATAATTATGCTACCTTACTTATGTAGTTTTGTGTGTTACCTAGAATTAGAAGTAAAGGGATTGAGAAAAAATACTTTATATGAGTATAAATTTCTAATTCCAGTTAGTTCAAATGACTGGGGAGCTTTAAGTGTTAAAGGGTAAGGGAGGGGGGTAGTTGCTTTGAAAATAAGAAGAAACCAGAGTATTCTAGGTTTTAAAGTTACAGGTAGGAGGGAGTCATTCAGATGGAGATAGGTTATTTTCTTCCAAAAGCCAGTGAGATTTTAAAGTCCTCTCCCACCGAAGCCACAGATGGCATTTATGGAGGACCACAGGAAATGTTGACAGACATATTATAAAAACTGGACAAGAGGCACAACTCCAGCATGTTCACAAGTGTGTGAAAGAGCAAATCTGTAAAGGAAAGAATTAGAACAACAAGCTTACACTTAATGGAGACTCTATGCCTCTGGGTCCTGATATTGGCTAACTGCATACATACGTCTTTGATTGATTTCTCACTCAGGGGCTGTTGAGTGGGGCTTACCAAAGATGTCATTTATTTTTTTTCTTCATGGTGTCAGAAATAAAAGTTGTTGGATCTCTTCCTTTTAGTGAAGTTTTGTAGGTCAGGAAAGGTAAATTCCAGAAGACTAAGTATCAAATGGTCAAGGGGGGGAAGAGGAGGGTGGGACGAATCGAGAGTTTAGGATTGACATATATACACTCCATGTGTAAAACATATAGCTAGTGGGAACCTGCTATAAAGTACAGGAAGCTCAGCTTGGTGCTTTGTGATGACCGAGATGGGTGGGATGGGGGGGTGGGTGGAAGAGAAGTCCAAGAGGGAGGGGATATAGGTATACATGTAGCTGATTCACTGCATTGTACAGCAGAAAGTAACACAACATTGTAAAGCAATTATACGCTAATAAAAAAAATTAAAAAATAAAACAAAATCCATAGAATAAAAAAATGGCATGCCAAAGGGATCCCAATGGCAACAAACCTGAAGCAAGTTTTGAGAGCTGAAATGCAAAGCCAGAGGAGAGTTTGAGAAGCTTAGAACAAGGAGCAGTTGGGCAGGTCACAAAAATAGGTGTCACTGTGATGAACAAAGAAGAGAGTGCATCGTTGCTATCCACTGACGTTTTGCAATGATTGATAGGATCCATTTATGGGAATTAAGAATTTTTCAGGATTAAAGCATGTGTGGTGAAAGAAAATGACCCATCTGCCTTGGATTAACATAGGAACAGGAACACAAACTCCTTTTAAAACGACCTTGACACGAATCAGTACTGAAACAATTCTCTGAAAATTTTCTGTCTAAGGTGTATTAAGTATATGGCATAGTGATAAAAAACATAGCCCATAGGGTCAGCTCTACCTGCTTTCAAATTCTGTATTTGCTCTGTGAAGTTTGTCAAGGTATTCAACCATTCTAAGCCTCTGTTTCCTTTTCTAGAAATTGTACTAATACAATTAATCTCTGAATATTAGCTCCATTTGCTGAATATAAGCAAACTGTGTATTTACAATTCATCCCATGGTGTCAGTTCAGATATTTGCAACTATTCAGTTTTGTTATTTTTTAAGTTTTTAGGTTAATAGAACTTTATCAAGTGAAATTAAGGTGAAGCATTTTAACTGGGTGAATGTTGCAGTCAAATTTCTTTACCCACAAGTGGAAAACCAGGCTAATACTGTCTTTTACAAAATTATTCCTAAAACTATTCTTGTTTTGAGGTACCCTTCATTACTTCAGGCACTGACCCTCAAATGACTATACTCTTGATCTATTTAAAACTAAATATTTCTGTAATAGTGAAATGTAAATTTAGTTACCTTTCATTACAGAGTCAGAGAAAATTTAATCCCCATTAAATTGAGTTGCCACTTCACTTGATGGTTCTTTGAATCATATTTACTCAAGGAGGAAGGCTGAGGTTTTCTAAGGCCAAGTATTTTCATGTTAATTAAACTTAAATTGCAGCATTAGAATCTGTGAGAGAGCTGGAGTCATGTACAAGAAGGTCACTAGTAAGTTTGATGTTCGCTCAGACTTAAGATGAGCCAGATTTTTGGCTTTAGCAAAATGTTACCAGTCAGGAACTGCACTGTTGAACTATTACCTAATATCCAACAAAGTAACTGGGTAATCAACCGAATTCATGAAAACTAATGGCATATTGACTAAGCATTTCTACAATCTTTTTTTAGATTACACTCAAATGGATATCCTGGAAAATCAATGAGAAACTAAGAGTCAAATAAAGGAAATCTTTAGTGTTCCCATTGATTCTAGAAGGCTCTTGAAGGCTTAAAGTTCACCAGAGGCCCCATCAGTATGTTTTGATCCTGACTATTAGAGAAGTTGATCAAAATGTAAGTAAAAATGAAACAAAATATTTTATCTTAAATTTAAAGAAATTTAAATAAATGCATAAATTTCTATCTAATAAACTTCTTGCAACCTGCATTCTAGTATTTTTTCCAGGTCAATGTGATATTAGAGTATGCAAAAAAATGTGTTTATTTTACAAACTTTGGCTATCAGACATGTATACTTATATATAATGCATTTAAATATACATGTATGTGTGTGTGTATATGTATACACACATAAGTTTATATAACATATAAAGAAATATAATCTTTAGTTTCTTCACTATATCCTCTCTACTGAGAAAGAGGTCATATTCCAGGGGTCAAAATACATGTATATCATATAGCATGGAATCTAACTCTAAATCCAACATATATTAATGTTAGTACTGCAGACAAATGTCTGTGTTTATTACTGCTGTCAAAACATTTGTGCAAACACTAAAGAATATATGTATATATGTACATGGAGATGTAAAAAATTGTTTTTAACATACATAAACATGATTTGAGTATTTTTAAGAACATTTCATTTCACTTGAACTGAATGTGGAAAAATATTATGGAAAATGCATTTCCTCCATTTAAATTTATAAGTCAACTTAAAATACCTTTTCAAGTTTTGAGAAAATAAAATTTAAAGAAAAAAGAGATAATGCCAAAAGAAAAAAAATTCATTTTCTGCTTCTTAACCAACAATTTCTTTGAGCAGAACAAACTTCTTTTTTTTGGCCATCATATGCTACTGGAATGAGATATCTAGAGCAAGAATTTCTAAGATGATACAAGAATTGACTTCTTAAGATGGTATCAGAATGACTATCCTTTCTCAGCACTCCTGCCCCCTTAGGTGTACCTCTTTTTCTAAAGATCTCTCTAGCTAAGCCCATGCCAAAGTACAGTGACCCAACATAGAGCCAAGAAGGTGGGAAACACCTACCATCTCATATAAAATCATGGGCCAACCTTCTGTAACCTTGACAGCCTCTTTCTTCTCCCAGAAACAAGAATCAAGCTCCTAATAAAAATGTGTCCTGATTAGAGAAGATGAGTTTTCTTCACCATTTCTTAATGCGATTATTATTATTTCACTTTTAAAAACATATTAGTAAATCTCTACAATAGTCACACCCAATTGAAAAATCAGCTCATAATTAGAGATTCAGGTACAAAATGACACATCCTTTCTCTGAAAATCAAAGAAAAATTGCTCTGACAAGGAAGATTTTAAGACCATTGTAATGGAGATCAAGATTACTCCAATAAGGAAGAGAGACTGAACTTAATTTCTCTGAAAAAAAAAAAAAAGGCAGGAGAGATTTTTAAGGGCTAAGTTTAGCTAGTAGAAAAGTACTAAAAAATGTAGAAGGGAACTTACTCCCTGTGATGAGTCTATCTATGTTTGCTAATTGGAGCTTGCTGAAGTTAGGCTACTACTCTTCCACTCAGCCTGGGAGATAGGGGCTCTATCTTTCCTGATGATTGCATTTCAAAGGGATGACTCCCAGGTCCTTGAGAAAGATGTTCCTGGCTTGTAAAACTGGCAAGAAGCTGGGAGAATATTTACAGCTCAAAGAAGCAGAATAAGAAATTACAATGAAAAGTTTTCTAATGTAAATGCTCTAACAAAAGGGAGGTCAGGGGCCTATAGTCAGGAAGAAACCTATCTAAATTTTAGTGAAGCTGAGGGGAAGTTAAAGCCTTCTTCGTCACTAGCATGTGCACAAGATAAGAGTCTCATGAAGCACACTTGGCTGAGAGACCACATCAAGATTATAAATGATTTCCAGTACATATTGAAAGGTAGCAAGGCTGCCATAGCATAAGTAATGGTTTAAACCATAACATAGGTAATACTTTGAAAAGGCTAAAACAAATTGAGTACTAAAGAGAAAACTGCAAATCTCCCACACAAAATGAATTATCTATCATCTATCTATCTATCTATCTATCTATCTATCTATCTATCTATCTATCTATCTATCTATCTATCATCTATCATCATCTATCTATCTATCTATCTATCATCTATTTATCTATTAACAGATTTAACCTCACATTCCCCTCTCCTTCCCCCAGCACACAATTTTAGCACACTTGATTTCTTCTTTAGACTCTTCACCGTATCCTCTCTACCTAGGAGTTTGCACTCTAGATGTCAGAATACAAATATAGCATATATCATGGACATATTGTTCTAAATAAAACAGATATTAGTGTCAATGTTGTTGCTAAATAGTAATGTTCTTTATTACTCTTATGGGGCATTGGTACAAACTCCATGTAATTTCAGTCAATAACATTACAGGGTAAAAAGAAATGTGTGAATAATAGTTTAGTTTTTTTAAATGTAGGCTACTCAAAGCCATATGGAAAAAGAACAGGAGAAAATGTGAAATAATTATAATCAAGTAATTCATGGAATTCACAAGTTTTCTTCCCTGAAATTAGCTGGTAATTGAGGGTAATTTTTGTTTTCAATTTTCTTTTAGTTAATTAGAAAATTATTGTAATTTTCCAATTAATTTGAAAATTTGTTTCTGGTGTAAACACAAATTAACTCTAAGTTGTAAATGGAGTCAGTGAAACAAAAATTATAAAAACTTTGTTATCAATACTGTTTATCAAGTGAGAGTAACAGCTGTCAAAGATGATGTACTTCAAATGTCACCCAAGAACCTAAAAAGAATTGTGGCCATGTAGAAATCCTGGGATGACTGACACACCATGTGAGGAAGTGATGAGTAAAGCAGGTACCATCTGCAAGAAGTTGAGCCTTACAGACATTAAAGAACATAATCAGCAGCTTATGGAGTAAATGCCACATAAGCTGCTCTCTGAGTGAGCCCCATATTGACATGGCAGTAAAAAAAAAGGAGAATATTGTAATGTAAAACCCTGTATTTATATAGATCATTTCCTTGAAAATCTCTTGAATCCTTAACAGATTCTGAGCACATCAATCCTTAAATCCCAATGAAGTAAGAATTATAGAAGCACGTAATCCTCAAAATAATTATTGAGTGATCCAAGAAAGACAATTTTCTAGAGGCGTCCTCTCTTTTATGAATAGTTACGTGATCTTGTTAAGGGGATTATTTTTTTTTAGAAAAAAACTCAATCTCCAGAGAGTTTGGAAACAAAGACTATGGAGAATTATTCTATTTTGTTATACATATTTCCTTAAGATACCTTAAATCCTTTTTGAACTCTGTAGTAAATAAGTAAAGACAAGATCAGGAAAGAGGAATTATTACATTTGGGTGGAATTCATGATAATTCATATATAAACGATAACAGGAGTCTACCAGACACCCTTACTAGGAGTAATAATTTTCCTAAACATTCACTTAATCTATATGTGGATATGTGATGCTGCTTATGTATCTGATTTGTCTTTTCTGTATTTTCATATTTCCCCACTGCTAACATCATTACCATAGTTAAGACCCACTCAGCATCTCATATCCAACAATCACAGTCTCCTCCATCCCTAGGATGCAAAATCCAAGACAGCAAGGGCTTTCATGTTTGGTCACTGATTAATACCAAAGTATTAGAATGATGCTTGATAACAATAGAAACTAAATACATATCTGTCAAAATATGACAGATGAATGCACGAATGGATGAATGAATGAACAATAAGTAAAATGTCTCCTTACATTTTATCTTGCAATTTTACAACCCATTCTATGTCTAAACTAGTTTCTTGGGGCTTCCCTGGTGGCGCAGTGGTTGAGAATCTGCCTGCCAATGCAGGGGACACAGGTTCGAGCCCTGGTCTGGGAAGATCCCACATGCCACGGAGCAACTAGGCCCGTGAGCCACAGCTACTGAGCCTGCGCGTCTGGAGCCTGTGCTCCGCAACAAAAGAGGCCGTGATAGTGAGAGGCCCGCGCACCGCGATGAAGAGTGGCCCCTGCTCGCTGCAACTAGAGAAAGCCCTCGCACAGAAACGAAGACCCGACACAGCCAAAAATAAATTAATTAATTAATTAAACTAGTTTCTTAATTGTATTCATATCACATCAGTCTGTCTATCTTCTTTAAGTAATTATTTTTCTCATTCTATTTCTTTTTATTATAATACCCTCTTAAAATCTTTTACAGGTAAAAATCTAATCAAACTTATAAGATGAAAATTGAAAGTCCACATAAAACATAACACCTTCTTATACTGTAGCCCTTAAGGACTGGTTCTTCTTGTCAACTTTTATTTGAATTTATAATTCTTCCTCCAAATAATTCCAAATAATGATTTAGCACTATTAAATTGCTTATATCATAGACTATGTTTATGAAAAATAAGTTTCTAAACCATCAAGAAGAAAAAAATTTTATACAACACCAAGAAGCCCACCATTAAGAAATTACCTTTATTAATATATAAACATCATTTACTTATATGAATACACAGACAAATTTTTAAATAGGAAAAATATAAGTAAGGGAAGGGAGAGAAAAATAAATGGATCCAGAGAATATTTTTAAACGATTTTATCATTATTTTAATTTTAGCAAAAATCACTGAATTTAATTTTTCTTAAATGTAAACAAATAAATACCAACAAATAAAGGAAATTGAAAAATTTGCTGAAATATAAACATTTCATCACAACTAAGTATATTAATTCCTAAAACTCTGTGAAACAAAGAAAAAAAACAACTTAAGTTGCTATGTCTTAAACATATTTTATCTACAAAAAACAATTTTTTTTCAATAATAGGGATGGCATGAAATATAGAAAATACATTTTTTCTAGTTTCCCTCCACTCAACCATGATTTATCTTTTGTGAAAAGCCCTAATACCTGTAAATGTTTGCCCTTGTCTTCATATGACTTTTAGTTGCTCATCCATGGATGGATGGATGGAAGAATACTGCTTACGATATTTCTACCCTGGCTTCTATGTGTCAGAATTTATTTATTTTTTAAAATTCATGTGTTTGTTTTATGCTTTTTATGGTTATTTTCTTTTCAAAAAAGGGCTCAATATGAGAACATTTGTCTACTGCTTTTTTTTACATAAAGGATAAGTAGACAGGATTTATAACCTGAGGATCATGCTCTCCTCAGAAAACTTTTTACTACCTTCAGATATTACATTGATATGCAGAATCTGAAGACCAGCTTATGCAATAATATTTGAAATAGCAAAACATCATAAACAAACTGGATAAGATGATGGGATGGTGTGAGTACAGGATATGTAGATGTAGAAATAATCATAGAATATATAGGGAACTTACTTTTTCTTCATTCAAAAAGCATCTAGGTGCCTGAATATTAAAGTAAATCAGAGGTATATATACTCTGATTTATACATATATAAATACATATATATATATATATATATATATATATATATATATATATATATATATATGTATATTAAAGAGGGACCTTTAAAGAAGGTGGAGTGACCAACTCAAATTTTTCTCCTTTCTTTTTTTCCCCCACAAGTTACACATATTTTATTCAGCCAATATATTGGTTACTCCAAATATTTTCTAATTGCACATACCCAATCTGGTCAGATCATTTAATATGAGCTCACTCTGAGAAATAAAATAAACCACTAGATAGAGGCCTGACAAGCAATTTTTTAATCTACATGCAAGCACCAAATTACTGGTTATGGCTGCCTACGAGTTCTTTATTGGAAAGGATAAGGGAACCCTTTTATTCACTCAATCCAATTACTTTTGATTTCAGTGAGAAAAAGTATTATGATTGGTTGGTAATACCTGTCATTATAGTAAGTATTGTGTAACTAACTCTATGTTGGAAGGTAATATATACGAATCAAACATGTTCATCCGAATGTATCTCATAATATAATTTTGTCTCAATGTCTCTTTTTGCTCAGCTATTTTTCTAAATTTAAGACTAGTAGTAAGTTGTCATGCTGCAGTTATGACATTGTCCCAAAGGCATCGCATATAGGTTAGTATTCACTATAATATATAAAACAAAAATTGGTTTGATATACCACCAAGTAAATTTGTACTTATCAACCTCTGACCCTCTTAATTATAGTTTAGTATTTCTACTGAGTCATTTTCTCCATTTTCCCCATGCTTCCTCTCTAATACACATTTTTATGCTACTAGCAAAATAATTTCAGTGTATCTCCTTTATTAAGACACATGTGATGTCATGTCATTAATTTTTTACAGCTTGCAAGGGGTAAAGACAAGACATCAGTAACGCAAAAATAATAAGAAAAAGCTGGTGTAGCAAGACTTCTTTTCAAGCCTTTGGTCAAAAGAAGCAAATAGCTTGTTAACAGGAATAGAAAAGAACTTATAGGAATTCTTGTTGATCTGGGTGTCCAACTAAATCATTTGGATAAAAGTTAGCTGGGACCATAAATCTTTAGCTCCTGAAGGAGAATTTGGGCACATAAAAGAGTGTCCAACAAGCTTAATATTCATTAGCTATTTTGTATTTTATAACTCTTAACAATTGCCATATCCTTCTATGTCAGGTATCATCATCTTCAAATTTTGTACTCAAGAGCACTTAGAATTAAAGAATTAAAGCTTATTTTATTTGAGCTTTCATAACTAAGTGAAAGGCAGAATATAAATTTGAGTAGTTTTAATCCAAAACTATAACTACATTCTGAATATTTGTTCTACTTTACTATGAAGTTTGGTATAGTCTAAGTCTGCTATAATATACCTTTAGGATTTGTGGACCTCTTAATTAGGAAAGCTATACTGTCGTATCAGATCCCATTCGGTCACATGGCCCACTGCTTTGGCAATGAGTCTTGTTGCTTTATAATTGTGGCTGGTTGATTCTATTGCTGTTGTAGTACATCCTGTGATGGTTTAGCTATATAAATCCTAGGCTGAGAGTGAAAGCTATGAGATTATAAAACAGGCAAATTAGAGGTTAAACAAAATTTTCTAAAACAGATTACAATAAAAGTAAGTTTCTGGAGTGGATTAAGTATTTATTTATTTATCACAAAAACAGACCTGAAAATTAGGACAATATATTTCTTATGGAGTTTAAATGAAGCTTGTTCTATTAGATCACTTTTTGGTCTTTTAAAACTAAATATGTCAGCTCTGTCTCTATTTCTCCTACTAGTAGCAAAAAGGATTCAACTAGGGAGTGGTAAAGAATCCTCCTTCCAATGCAGGGGACACGGGTTTGATCCCTGGTCCAGGAACTAGGATCCCACATGCCCTGGGGCAACTAAGGCTGCAGACCACAACTACTGAGTCCATGCTCCCTGGAGCCTGCACTCCACAACTACAGAGCCCCCACGCCCTGGAGCCTGCTCGCCACAACTAAAGAGAAGTCCCTGCACCACAACGAAGAGTCCACACTGCAAGGAAAGATTCCCCACACCTCAAAGAAGACCCCGAGTGCTGCAACTAAGACCCGATGCAGTCAAAAAAAAAAAAAAAAAAAAAGAAAAGAAAAGAAAAGAAAGAAAGAAAGAAAGAAAATAAATTTAAAAAAATAGTGTTAACTATACTTTTCATTTGAACTGTGTTCAGATCTGGAACTACTAACTATGAATCTCCAAAATGACCTTCTCCTGCCCCTAATACTATTATTATTCTATTTACCACTTTGCTTATAATTTACCTAAGCACAGCATTGAAACTTTTCTTACCATGTTCCCCTACTCCTAGAATGATATTATTCTTTCAATAAATCACACATTTTTCTTTATCTTCAGATATATTTAGAAATCTTAACAATTTCCTGGAATTATTTTTAGTAACTCTCCACAAGACTCAGTCTTGAAAATCAACTCTTTCCATGTCAACTACTAAAGGTAAAATTTGTTGATAAGACTTGTACTTTCCACTTACACTGGTATTCACAATATAATATCTTTTCTGTAATGCTCAACAAAGAAGCAATTATCAACAAAAAAATAAATCATTTTGATGATGACGTAAATTTAAATTTTATTTTGAAAAAACACACATACACTCCTAAAACAAAGAAGTGACTATTAAGACTAAAAATGATTTGTCAAAATGAGTACTGATTAATATAAATTCAGAATATTTTGAGAGAGATGGATTTACATGGGAACTGAAAAAGAGAAGGTCATGTAAAAGAAAGTCTTGAGGCTTGAAATATGGAAAGGAAGGAGAAAAATAAGAAACACAATATGATGTGTCTCAGGCTGTTAAACACTGGTGGAAAGGTTGACTAAGCACACAATGTGAGGAAATTGAAAAAAGTCACGTAGCTTTGGAGGAAAGAAGTATACTAGGTTATTAGGGGACAATTATTGTAGTTAATCATGAGTTCATAGGTATTTATAAAGGAAAATTAGGGAGGCAGTACAGAAAAGAAAGGGGTGATGATAAATACATGTCAAAGGTAAAAGAACTCTCAAAAACAAAAATCAGAGAGTAAATATAGTTATGGCAGGCAGCATGATTAGGTGGCCTAAAACATAACCTCTGGGGCCAAAATGAAGAACATGGACTCCAGATCCAGCCAGCCTAGCTTCAAATTCCACTTTCGTTATTGGGTATGGCCTTTAAACTCTTTGGCCACAGATTTTTTTTTTCTGTTATTTGGGAATATTAATAGGGCCATCTCCTAGATATGTTAAGATTAAAAGGTAAATAATTATAGAAGACTTAGAACAGTGCCCAACAAATCATAAACTATTTAGAATTATTTGTACATAGATAGATAATTAGAGAGATTGATAGATAGACAGAATCACAGATGATTCACAAGTTTTGAGCCTAGAGTTTTGATTAGGTAGGAAAATTTATTGTTATGGAAGATAGAGTGGTAGATGGCAAACAGGGCTCCAAATTCTTCCCTTTCTATGACCCCTTGATTTTGCAATGACCATTCAGTTTATCTTGACCAATTTGATTTTAGCAAATATAAGAGAAGCAGAGGTCTCAGATATATATGTTCACTGGCACTTGCTCTTGTGTTGCACTTATAATTCTGAGACTACCAGGTGAAGAAACCTGAGCTATTGTGCTAGAGTATGAGAAATCACTCAGAATAGAACTAAAGTTACCTGGTTCACAACTTGCCAACCAATAGACAAGGCCATCTTAAACATTTAGCCATTAGCCCATCAACCAGCTAACCAAAAATACATGAAGTAGCCAAGCAGATATTTTTGAGGTGACCCGGATGAGAAAACCTCCCTACCCTTACAATCCTCTTAGAAAATGAGTAAAGCCATTACTTTTTGTGGTGATTTGTTATGTAAAATCTAACTGATACAAGAATTGGTACCCAGAAGTGGGGTAATACCCTAACAGAAACGTAAAATATGTAGCATTGACTTTGTGACTGTGTGGCAAGCAAAGACTAGAAAAATAATGAGGAAAATATAAGAGAAGACATGAACAAGAGACATAGAACCAAAGAAGGAGAAGGAAATTCTCAGGATGATAGAAAAGCAAGCATAGGACGAGTGTTGTGCCAAAGGTCTGGTGAACTAACAGGTAAGAATAGAGTAGGAAGCCAGAGAGCTCTCAGAAGGCTGTGTCTGGGAAAGTATCAATAGAATTGATGAATTACCAAAATAGCTTTCATCATATGTCAATTTAAATGAAGATACATTTTTGGAGCTTTGGGGGAGTGTAGAAAGAATATCAGATGTGAAATAATAATGAAAAAATGTAAGAAAGGAAATACTAAATTAAATTAAAATTAAAAAGTTATATAATAAATGAAATAAACTGACAGTATAGTGCTTGGCTCAACAGGAAACAATATTTATATAAACATAGTAATTAAAATATTAAATATAAATTTAATAAAATTTTAGAGATAATTACATTGGCAGAATAAAAGATTCTAAATGTAAATAAGCTAGTACTCTTATTTACAATCATAGAGAGTCAATATACAACGTCAAAATTGATGAATGCACATATAAAAGCTCATAACAAGTTGTAATAGCTTGACATTAATATAGGAGTATAGAAATAAATAACAGATGAAACAACTAAAACACTGTTTTCCTCTTAGAAATGAGTTAGGGTGAAAGAACTTTGGGAACATTAAAGACTTATTTTTTAATTTTTACATATATTTGGTAAATGAATAAAATAATCATAATCAACTTTTGGTTATGACATGCTACAAACTGAATTGTGTCCCCTTAAAATGTATGTATTGAAGTCCTAACCACCAATGTGATAGCAGTTGGATATAGGGCCTTGGGAGGAAATTAAGTTTAGCTGAGATCATGAGGGAAGGGCTCTCATGATGAGATTAGCTCTCATAAGAAGAGACACCAGAGTATTTTCACTTAGATAAGGGGCCTATACCAGGAAGAGAGCTATTAACCAGAGATAACTTTTTATATACAAAAGACTTATGGCATGGCATACATTTATTTACCAAATATTTGCTCTTCTCATCTTCCCATGTATTATCTTCCTCGCCTTTGAAGAGGCAGACCCCTAGCTCCTCTCTTTAGATCAGGATGGCACATAAACTTCAATTACCTGACTGCCAAAGAGTCTTGTATTTTTATGGCACTCCCGTACATATAAAATTAATTTTTCTGCTGTTAATCTGTCTTATGTCAATTTAATTATCAGAGCAGCCAAAGAAACTAGAAGGGAAGAAAGGGAATACCTTTCTGCCCCTACACCAGGAAAAGTGTTCTTAACAAAAACCACCATGCTTGCACCCTGATCTCAAACTTTCAGCCTTCAGAGAGAAGTGAGAAAATTAATTTCTATTGTTTAAACCATATAGTCTGTAATACTTTTTATGGCATTGTGATCTGATTAAAACAAAAGTAGCTTGAATTAGAATGATCTTCCCACCAAGAACAAATAAAAAAGCTAAATGAACTACAAAAGTTTGTATCTAAAGGCATTGGAAAAAAGTCAAGGCAATCTGAAGTTGAGGGAAATAGGTCCTAGAGAGAAGAGAGAAGTAAGATTTATTATGGTGAAGATGACATTGTCTGCCATTTTTCACTTTCAAAATATTTGCTAATCTGGGCAGAATCAAGATGGTGGAGCAGGAAGACCCTGAGCTTACTTCCTCCCACAAACACATCGAAACTACAACTACATACGAAGCAACTCTCACTGAAAATGACCTGGAGACTAGCAGAATGGCTCCTCTATAACCAAGGCTGTAAAGAAAGAGCCACAAGGAGTCCTGTAGGAGGTAAAGAGAAGCAATCTAGTCACGCCCAGTGGGTGACCCAGAATAGGAGGGGGGATATTACAGGCTTGGGGATTTTCCCTAAGGAGAAATATATGCCCTATATTAGGCACAATGGCCACGGGGCTTAACACTGGGAAGAAAGCCTCTTAGCCGGCTTGAAAACCAGAGGGGTTTCCTGGAAGGCTGTAAGAAGAAGGGAGTCTGCTCTTGAGAAGAGCATGCACAGACTTGCTTTCTCCCAGTCCCAGCACAGGGGCAGCAGATCAAACACTGTCTGATGCTCCGGCTGGCCTGTTAGGACTGCCCCAGTGCAAACCCCAGCCTGCGCCAAACTCCTGCTCCAGACCCTCCTGTTTCTGCACTGTTCCTGCTAAGGTGGAGACCGCCATTGCCAACACGCCTGCATGCACAGGGGAAGAAGCAGAGCCAGCTCAGGCCACAGCCCTGCATCTAGCCAGGGCAGAGATCCAGAGCCAGCTAAGAAGTGTGGCTCCAATCCCTCAGGCCCCAACAGCAGATTATGTGAAAAAGAAGAATACATAAGTGGCCTGGAAGATAGAATAGTCACAATGGAAAACAATATGCATGTTCCTTGAAAAATTAAAAATAGACTACCATATGATCCAGCAATTCCATTCCTGGCTATATATCCAAAGAAATGAAAACACTAATTTGAAAAGATATATGCACCCTCATGTTCATAGTGGCATTATTTACAATAGCCAAGATATGGAAACAACTTAAGTGTCCATCAACAGATGAATGGATAAAGGTGTGGTATACATACGAAATGGAATATTACTCAGCCTTAAAAAGAATGAAATTTTGCCATTTGCAACAACATGGATGAACCTAAGGGTATTATGTTTGATAAAAATGTCAGACAGAATAAGAGAAATACTGTGTGTTTTCACTCTTATGTGGAATCTAAAAAACAAAACAAATGAATATTACAAAACAGAAAGAGACTCATAGATACAGAGGACAAACTAGTGGTTACCAGTGGGGAGAGTGATGGGGAGATGGGCAAGATAGGTAAAAGAGATTAAGAGAAACAATCTACTAGGCATAAAATAAGTAAGATAAAAGGATGTAACATATAGCGCAGGGAATATAGCCAATATATATATTTTTTCAACATCTTTATTGAAGTACAATTGCCCTACAATGGTGTGTTAGCCCCTGCCCCAAAACAAAGTGAATCAGCTATACATATACATATGTTCCCATATCTCTTCCCTCTTGCATCTCCCTCCCTCCCACCCTCCCTATCTCACCCCTCTAGGTGGTCACAAAGCACCGAGCTGATCTCCCTGTGCTATGCGGCTGCTTCCCACCAGCTATCTATTTTACATTTGGTAGTGTATATATGTCCATGACACTCTCTCACCCTGTCACATCTCACCCCTCCCCCTCCCCATATCCTCAAGTCCATTCTTTAGTAGGTCTGTGTGTTTATTCCCATCTTGCCACTAGGTTCTTCATGTCCTTTTTTTTTTTTTTTCCCTTAGATTCCATATATATGTGTTAGCATACTGTATTTGTTTTTCTCTTTCTGACTTACTTCACTCTGTATGACAGACTCTAACTCCATCCACCTCATTACAAATACCTCCATTTCATTTCTTTTTATGGCTGAGTAATATTCCATTGTATATATGTGCCACATCTTCTTTATCCATTCAACCGATGATGGACACTTTGGTTGCTTCCATGTCCTGGCTATTGTAAATAGAGCTGCAATGAACATTTTGGTACATGACTCTTTTTGAATTATGGTTTTCTCAGGGTATATGCCCAGTAGTGGGATTGCTGGGTCGTATGGTAGTTCTATTTTTAGTTTTTTAAGGAACCTCCATACTGTTCTCCATAGTGGCTGTATCAATTTACATTCCCACCAACAGTGCAAGAGTGTTCCCTTTTCTCCACACCCTCTCCAGCATTTATTGTTTCTAGATTTTTTGATGATGGCCATCTGACCAGTGTGAGATGATACCTCATTGTAGTTTTGATTTGCATTTCTCTGATGATTAATGATGTTGAGCATTCTTTCATGTGTCTGTATAGCCAATATCTTATAGTAAATTTATATGGAGATAATCTATAAAACTATTGAATCACTGTATTTTATACCTGAATCTAACATAATCTTGTAAGTCAACTATACCTCAATAAAAAAAAAAAAAAAAAAAGAAAAAAAAAAAAGAAACAAAATATTTGCTAACCTGTACGTGGCATTAAGAAAAGTCAAGGGACTTCCCCGGTGGTGCAGTGGTTGGGAGCCCGCCTGCCAATGCAGGGGACATGGGTTCAATCCCTGGTTTGGTAAGATCTCACATGCCACAGAGCAGCTGAGCCCATACACCAAAACTACTGAGGGCTGCGTGCCTAGAGCCAGTGCTCCACAACAAGAGAGGCCACCACAGTGAGAAGCCAGCGCGCCACAATGGAGACCCAACACAGCCAATGAATAAATAAATAAATTAATTAAAAAAAAAAAAGTCAAGAAGAGGCAGATTTTGAGTATTTTGAGAGAAGAGGCTTAGAAATGTTGGTAATTTCATGGGTCCAAAGCATTGTATCTTGGGTTCTTCAGAGACAGACACTAAAATTTGGGGTGCAAGACACTGGTAAGGATCAATACCTGTGAAAGGAAAGTTGTGGTACAGTAAATATCAAAGGAGATCATCAAAATGCAATGCAGTCTGGGCAGAACATTATTCAGCCCGGTAAGAGTTGTTTCTTTTTTTTTTTTTTTTTCTTGTGACTCACTTTATTGCAATATTTGTTTTATTACAGTGGTCTGGAACTGAACCTGAAATATCTCCAAGGTATGCTGTATTGACCTCTTAGCAGATGTATGATATACAAGTATTTTCTCCCTTTCCATAGTTTGTCTTTTCCTTTTTTTTTTGTTTGTTTGTTTAATAGATCTTTATTAGAGTATAATTGCTTCACAATACTGTGTTAGTTTCTGTTGCACAACAAAGCGAGAAGTTCTTGAGTAAGAAATGATTGGTAATAATGTTCTGCCTCAAACCAAAATAGTTGGGATCTCTACCCCTGCATTTCTTTTTCACTGATTGTGGACTGCAGCAGGATGGGTGTAATCTTTGGTTTGCTGATTCTCTGAAGGTAAAGCAGACACTGACAGAGCTGATATCTAGGAGGTATTTGCTGCCAATGCTCCCCATGCTTGGGAAGCAAGTCCTTCTTTGAAGGGTATATGGGAAATGCATCTCTTCTTCCATAGTTAAACTTTTGCACAGTTTATATCTATTTCTCCATGAACACCAAGGAAGCCACTCGTCCAGTGGGCCTGTCATCTTGGAGGGAGATTTAGAAATGGGAGTTTAGTCAGAAGATCCACAGCCCCTACTACTTCAGTTGGTCTGGGGTCCTCAGTTGAAACTCATTCTATCCTTACTCCACTATCCATTCTAGGTTTCTGCTTGATGGCTTAGCATGTGGTGTGACCCAAACCTGCATCTTAGAGAGGCCTGACCTCCTGCTGATCAGCATGTCTTTTTCAGGATGGGTTGACTGTATCCATCTATCTACAGCACAACTGAGAAAGGAGTTACCAAGTAACCAAGTGGATCATCTGTGTTACACACATATTCTTCCTTGGTCCCTTCATCCTCCTGGTGATCAGGATTAATATCACTGTTAATAAAGTAACTTCACTTATTGACTGCTGGTCCACGAACAATAAGGAAACCAAAGTATTCAGTTGGCAGCTGTAGTATATGATTCAATGATATTCTTGTTGGATCTCCTGGACCAGGACCACCAACACTACAGAGGCCAAAGTGGGTCATCGGGAGTGACCATTCCTCTTTCCACTGCTTGGTCCCAGACATACGTATTCTTCATATTGGGGACACGGAGCCACAAAAAGTCCTTTCATACAATACACATATGATATCCAGTAGGATGGTACCACATTCTCAGAGAGTATTGCCTCCATATGGCATTTCAGTTGTGCCTTCAACAAGTTATCCCAACATCTTATCAAGCCGGCATGATAAACCAGGAGATACATAATCTAACCAGTGGATCTTGAGGTCGTGGGCCTACTCTTGCTTCCCTTTTAACTAAGAAGTGGATCTCCTAGCCCAATATGATATTATGTGGGATCTCATGCTTGTGGATCAAACACGCAATAAGACCCTGGATAATGTTGCTGATTGAGGACAGGGCCTGAAGTCAGGAAAGGCAAACCCATATATGGAATATGTATCTATCCTGTGAGAAGAAACCTCTGGTCTTTCCAAGATGCAAGAGACCCAAAGCAGCCAGCTTACCAACAAGTAAATTGTTGGGTTTTTTCAAGAAAGAGTGCCATATTGAGAACTTAACATAATTCCCCATTGACGGCAAGTTTAACATTCTGTGATGATAGCAGCTAGATCAATTCATGCTTTGGGGTCTGTGCTTAGCCTCCATTTGTGCCTTTATGGTCACTTCATTTCTGTACCCATCATGCCAGTCATGGATACAAAGATAAAAACTGGCTGATACCAACTGGCTGGGCCATTTGCTGTACATTGTTGTTTAGTGCCCTTTCTACAATGGATGCTCTTTTGTGGTGGGTAAAGATCTTCACAGTTCTTGTCCGATTTCATGGGTATACCCATAAACCTCCACTTCAGGTCTCCTTATTCTTACCTTCCTGTCTTTTCCCTTATGGGTCTATGATCAGCTTTCCAAGCCATTTTGCCACTGCTCATGAATCTGTGTATATTCTAATTTGGGGCCACTTATTTTTACAAAAAAGTAAATGCTAGTGCACTACTTGATGTTCTGATTAGTTAGAGGATTTTTCCCTCATAATTGTCTAAAAACGTACTCCTTAGTGAGACTGTAGTGAAATGGTCATACATAATTAGTCTAAACCTACATATTGAGTTGACAATCTATAAACCAAGATGGGGCATAACCCTCCTCTTTCTTCTGGTCATAAGTCCTTTTCATCTGGTCATAGGCCTGAACAGATGGAAAGGTGCTGATACAACAGTGGGTCCAGGCTGCATATGCAGCTTGCTCATGGCCCCTGATCCAGCTAGTACTTAATCTTAGATAGACAACTTCCACCATACAATGGATTGTATGTGGACCTCCTTAACCTTATGTCTTTATGGGTCTGACAGGACCTCACTCATGATAATCAAGGCCCAGAAGCACAAGTACATTGTTTTCTTTTTTTAAAGATGTATGATTTTCCACTACAGATGGCATAGCCTTGCTCCAGAGTAATTCTTCCACGAGTAGCCTTGCTCCAGAACCCATGAATTGTGGTTCTCCTACTAGTTTGTCAAAAGTTCTACACAGCATCATTTCTCACCACTGATACTTCAAAAATCATAGGGTCTGGAGAATTATATGGCTCAAGTGTGTCGGCCTGAAGTAAATAAATTGCCAGATATTTCTCCAGCCAAGAGGGGTTTTTGGGGTCATCAGCAGAGAATTTCAATTCAGAGTCTGAAAACATGGCCAGCTGTATCCAAGTTACCCCACGGCAAGGGAAAAAGAATGCATTTAGAGAGAGAAAAGGGAAGTTGAGAGGGCTATGATAAACAGGGAGTCATGGCTTTTTATTGGTTGAGTCTTTGCTAGGAAAGAAGAGGAGTCTTTCTTCTTCCTGTTGGGCTCTGCTATTGCAGCAGGGTGTGAGAGCTCCCCTTATGGTCTCCAAACTCTATTTAATTAAGGTTTTGGTTTATTAACTTTTTTACCAGTGGTAAAGTATGACTTATACCATACTTTGGACCTGATGCAAAGTATTCTTCTGCTCTGGGCTCCATTCAAAGCTGGCAGATTTTTATGTCACCTAGAATATTGGGCAGATAAGTATCCCTACAGAAAGAACAAACTGGTTCTAAAACCTAAAGAGGCATACCTAATGTTATGCTTTGTTTTTGTTTTAGGAGCTGTAAGATTTAATGATTATCTTTTAATTTGAAAGTAATATTGTGGCACTCCCATGATCAACAGACACTTAAATCTTTATGGATGTGACACACCCCTGAACTTCACCAGGTTTATTTCTTACCCTTAGGAATGCGTGTGTCTTACCAAGTTCTCTGGGCTACTAGTCACTTCTTTCTCATTCAGCCCAATGAATATAATTGATACAGTGAGTCAATGTGATATTCTGAGATTGTCAAGATAGTCCATATTTCTTTAGTCTATGTTATGAACAATGGTGGGAGAATTTACATAGCCCTGCAGTAAAACTGTAAGTATATATTATTGTCCTTTTTATGTGAATGAAACCTGCTTTTAACACTTTTCTGATTAGGATAGAAAAGAATGCATCCATCGAATGAATGGATGCACATTATGTATCTGGGATCTTACTAAACTGCTCTAGGAAATATACCGTATCTGTTACAGTGGTTGTGACTGGAGCTACTATGGAATGAGCCTGAGGTAGTCTACAGTCATCCTCTAGGGTCCATCTGGTTCTGCAGGGGCAGGAAATCAAACCAAGATGTAATGAGTCCACTATCCCTACATACATCCTTAAGGATGGCATTCATCTCCACCATTTCTTGCAGAATATAATATTGTTTTTGGTTTATTCAACATTGATGGTCTTTCCTATTAAGATTGTTAAAGAAAGAAAGTTAATGAAATAAAAAACAAACATATCACACTAAATCACAGAGACAGAAGTTGGTTTGATAAATCCTTACAAAAATTATTTTTAAAAAAGGGAAAAATTAAATATCTATAGTAGGAATAAAAAAAGGAATACCACTATGAAGACTATAGATATTAAACTCACAATAGAATATGATTAACAATTCTTTGCCTAATAATATTGAAAAGTTAAAGGAAATGGGTAAATTCCATAGACAATATTGCTCACCAAAACAGACTCAAGAAGAAATATAAAATCTGACTAATCCTATGTCCCTTTGAGATAGGGAAGAAGGAGACAGAGCACAACTGTTAAAAGAATGTAGAAGGGGGCACAGCTGAGGAGAAAAAGCAGATAGGACAAAAACCAGCTGGAACCAGCTAACACCAAGAAGGCACCCTACATGGTCTGGTCATTGACCTTTTAGCTTATCATGCCTTCACTAGAATACTAAAAAATACACTCCCCTCATGCTATGACAGTTCCGGGGCTGACCATAAAAGGCCAAAAAGTGTTCAATGTCCCAACTTCTAGAAATCCCTGCCCCTTAACAAGAATATTCCTCCTACTCATTAGCATATGAAATTTCCCAGCCCATAAAAACTAATATTCCAATACCTGGGGCAGCTCTCACCATATGAGACACTCCACATTCTGCCTATGGAATGTGTATCTCTCTAAATAAACTAGCTTTTATTTTATTTTGGCTAGTTCTTGAATTCTTTCTGTACAAAGCCAAGGACCCTCATTTGGCATCCTGGGAAGAAATATTTCCTTCTCTTGCATCAACTTAAGAGGTATAATCAATAACTTAAAAGTTCTCACAAGGCAAACTCCAGATAGTTTCACCAAAATATAAGAAATAATATCAATCTTATACAATTCTTCTAGCATATATAAAAAGAGAAAATAATCCATAAAGTAAGTTATCCATAAAGTAAGTTAGTCATCAACTTGGTTCCAAGACTGATAAAGATATTAAAATAAAGGCAAGATTCAGGCCTCAGCAAACATAAGATAAATAAAGATGCAACAAAGATGCAAAAACTATGAACAAAGATTCAAAAAATCTAAACAAAATATTACCAAATAAATATAGCAATACATTAAAAAGATAAAATATCATAATATCTTAGAATTATTTGAAGAATACATTGGCTTAGCCTATGAAAATTAATGTTGCAAAAACAGTTAAGAGACTCTCTTTAATTTGATAAGTCATCTACAAAAATACGTAAAGCATCACTCTTTAATGGTGAGGTGATGATAGCTTTCCCCCTTAATTTAGAAATGAGACAGAATGACCACTATCAATAGTTTTATTCATCACAATACTAGCAGGGCCTTGCTAATGCATTAAGGAAAGCAAAATAAACAGCATAAGGATTAGACAGGAAGAAATTTTTTAAAAAATAATTATTTTGATGCAATATGATTGTTTAAGCAGAAAATCAAAATAATCTACAGATAAACTGTTAGAATAAGTAGCTGAACTTGAGAATTTTATTGCACACAAAACCAACATAATGAATATCAATTTTATATCTACATACAACAACAAACAGAATATTTAATAAATAATATGCATCAAATACCTAGGAGTTAATGTAACAAAAGATTTCAAGACCTCTATTTATTAGTATTCACAATATAATAAAATGTTAAATCCCCTTAAATTCATATATATGTGTTCAATGAACAACTGATCAGTATCTGAGAAATGTTTTCCAAAATTGGCAAAATAACTCTTAATTTATATGGAACTGTAATGCCCAAGAATAGACAAGAGTATCTTGAAAGAGAGTAATGAATCTGGAGAATGTGTTCTATCACATATCAGGACTTATTACAATGCCAATTGTACAAGTAACAGGGTAACAAGGAAGAAAAATATAAAACTATAACAAAATAGAGCCCAGAAAAAGAAATCTTATATGTATTTGTTACCAAATCTTTGGTATACAACACTGCAATGCAGTGACAAAAGGATGGTTGTTGAAATAAATGGTGCTGGTCAAGTTGGTATCAATGTGGGAAAAAATATTCTTGACTCTTACCTCTCCAGCTATACAAATATCAATTATACATGGATTAAGAAACTAAATGTCAAATGTAAAAAAAGAAATCTTCAAGAAGTTAATATAGGACTTTTTATGATTTTGGCTTAGGCAAAGATTACTTAATACGAAAATTGCAAGTTACCAATACACACTTACCAGAAAGACTACCATAAAAAAAAAAAAAAAAAAAAAAGAAGAAGAAGAAGAAGAATTAGTGTTAAACTAGAGCAACTGGAACTCTCATACCCTGCTAGTAGATATACAAATTGGAGCAGCTGCTTTGAAAAACTGATATTAAAGCTAAATGGGTGTGTCACCTCAACCCATGAATTCCACTTCTCTGTATTCTCATGATAGGAATGAATACACCTGAGTCTCCAAAGACATATATAAGTGTGTGTTATAACAGTGGTATTTATAATCATTCCAAATTATGTTTTACCCAACTGTCCATCAGCTGTAAAATATAGCAATTGTAGTCTGTTTACAAAGCAGAACACTATGCTGCAAAGAAAATAGATAAACTATTTTATGCAACAACAGGCAAGAATATCCTATACTGTTGGCTAGTGAAAGACAGGCAAGAAAAAGTGTATATGCAATTCAATGCATAAAGATCGATAACAGTCAAACAATGTATGACATTAGAAGTCAGAATAGTAGTTAGCTATGGCAGGAAGGGTTTTAACAGTACAGAGGCACAAGGGAGGGAGGCTTCTGAAGTCTATTTAATATCCTGTGTTCTTAGTCTTGTTAGTGGTTATATGAATGTAGTAACTTTGTAAAAAATTACTAGACAGAATGCTTATAATTTGTACACTTTTCTTCATTAATGTTGCCCTTCAATAAAAAAACAACTTTAAAAAAACTCACATAAAAAGAATTTAGGGCTAGAATTGTTAGATTTAAAAATCAATGCTAGCTCAATAAATAAAACTCTAATGTAGATTTGCTTAATTGACTGAATCCTTGGAGGAGAAATCATTAATAAGATTGATCTCATTGTTTGACCTTGATGTGACTATGCTTTTATAGGGATGGCCATTGTGTGTTTAAGATATTTTTCCTCTGCCCTTCATTCTTTCACCATTTACATGTAAAGTTCCCTAAGTTATTCATGGTGTACTCTTTAAAGGTAATAATAATCAAACATAATTTCACGTGTTTTTTCATTATCTTTCATGTGAACTTATTTTCTCTGTGGTCTCCTATAGTCTCCTTTATCCTGGAGCTGGTTGCAAGGTGGCAAGATCTTGATATTTGGTTTCAGTTAAGGATGAAGAAAAAGTCTGTCATTCAGGATTTGGGGGTTAGGATACAAACTGCATTTGTTAAGAGAGACCTCTCTGCTAGGATGTGGAACATAAACTTTACTAATAAACAAAGATTTACATCTTTTTTTAGCCATGGTCCATCAAGCGTACATTTCCTTCATAATTTCACTAGGTCAAGGAGTGGCTAGACCACAGAATTATTCAGTGATCTCTCAGTCCATTGTTGAAAATACCTTCCAACAGTGTCACAAATGAAACTAACACACCACTGTAAAGCAATTATACTCCAATAAAGATGTTAAAAAAAAAAAAAAAGACATCCCTTAACATATCCATGCTGCAATGGTGAAATCTGATACTTGCATCCTTGGATTAAAGTAGAACAGATAAGGCCTATATTAACACCTACAAGGTAATAGCAAAAGTGTCCTAAACCAACTTTATTTGCCTTCTTAGTAAGTTTTCTCGTGCCAGAAAATATTCTACTATTCTAATTATTAATCAGTGTTGGACATACAAGCTGATCTTATAGTAGTAAATAAAATTAAACACTCAAAAAGTATTGTTCCTTAATTCCCTATAGATACTATGTAGCTATGAAAGCATAAATAACAAATGCTCAAAACGTTATCTATAATAATATAGTGCTTTTCAGTTGTTTGCCTGTGCTGCTTAGATAAACAGAAGTTAAGAACAGGAAAGAAACAGAGTAAGTCCTTTCCTGGCAGTAGAGTCCATCATAGGGTAAAAGCAAAGGATCAAGACCATATCATGTTTAAGAAGATATCCAGGTCAAAAAATTACACAGCTCTGTGGAACTGCTTTATGTTACTCCCGCACTACTGTTTGTTGATGTGATGTGGCTACTGTTTGACATTTTTCCACCTCCCTCCAGTGGCCTGTTGTGTGAACATCATAATAACAGTGTTAAAAAAGAGACACCAGCCCCCAGATGGAGTCGCTTATGCAAAGCCCATGTCAACAAAGCAGGACTTAATGTCTAACCTAACTGAAGTTTCAGCTTCTCCCAGGCATGTAACCTTTAACCAGTCAATCTGGAATTACCTGTTCAGCACTAGTAAGGTAATCTGCCCCTTAAAACCCCTTTTGTCCCTCTGAGGAAGGTAACCTAGCCTGAAAAAATCCACTCTTTCCTAATAACTTCTTGTTTTGTCCGGTTTCCACCTTTAAAAATCTTTCCTTTTCTACAACCTTTTGGAGCTCCTTACTATTTGCTAGATGGGATGCTACCCGATTTGTGAATTGTTGAATAAAGCCAATTAGATCTTTACATTTACTTAGTTGAATTTTGTTTGTTTGTCTTTTAACAGCAGCAAGCAAGCAGATGGTTAGGAGGTTAAGTTCAGCTCTGGAGAGAGAATACAGGTGGTGTGAGGTCCTTGGGCATGCACGACTTAGACAGGAAAAAATAATTAATGTAAATTTTGTCTGTTGTAAGTGTTCATCTTCCTAAGAGCTGAATTTTGTTGTATTTTAATGCCTTTATGTAAGTTCCAATAAGTCTGTCATTGTTTACAGGAATTTGGTCAAGAATGATCCAAGTTTTCCTTATTTCAAAGAGAAAAACATCTCTCAAATAGCAAATCACACCAGAATAAATATTATGAGAAGTACAATATGACTAGGCACAATACAATATGACTAGACTGTATACTCTTCAGAGCAAAAATATTATGACACTTGTAATGTTCTTTTCCTCCAGAATTCATTGGCCTGTCCTTTGACCAAAAGTTCAAATGTTCCCTTGGGACAGTCAGTGTACGTTGCTCCATGTGGAATTTCATCCAGCAGTGCAGTCACCTTTCATGCAATGTGCAAGGCCTTAGGAGCATGGTGCTAGATACATAATGTTATCAACTTCTTCAGATCCATTAGCCTTTGGGACCTGTCAGCTCTTCTCCACCATAGATCACTGTGCTCCTCCTGACCCTCTCTGCCCCTCTGCTCATCACCATAAGTTCAACTTATCCCCACATTTTACTGTGTAAGCTCATTCAAATAGAAATAGCAGCTGAATAATTGACCTCTTACATCCAAATATAATTCTGATTCACATATATATTGTCACACCCTTCATTTCTCTTTGTGTACTTTGGCAATTGTTTAGAAAGGATGTTCCTTGAAGAAATAGATTATGTGTATTTCTAATTATGTGAATATTATTTGAGAGCTTACAAGTATGAGTCAAATATTAAAGTTAACAAATTCAGTTAAATGCTTCTTTGTGCTTGCCACTCTCCATCAATACCTAGATATTCCTCCCTTGACACAGCAAATAGGGTCCTTAGCCTGGAGATCAAGTGAGGAGAGGAAAAAGCTTAAGACTCAGCCAGAATTTTTAGAACACTTTCTACCTTTATCTAGAGGAGGGGTCCTGGCAAAAGTCAGGCAGCAGGATATTCCCAGACCCCAAATGTCTGTAAGAGCCCTTAAAGTGTGAGAGAGATACTGTTGTAGATTCTTCTTACTGTGTCAGTAAGATCTATGACATTACCACTAATTTTTGACACTGTTCCACACAATCTTAAACCACTGACCTAAGAACAATGCTTATGGACTTTTTCCTATTTATTTTCCTATTTCTTTGTTTCTAGTGCAGTATTGTGATTTATAAGAAATATATACTTGGTCATTCAGACGACCAAAATATATTTCATATATATATATATATTGGGTCTTCACCCAAGATTCCTGGCTCACAGCTCCCAAAATGTTTGGAATTCCCTAAATGATAAGAGCAAGGGGAACATCTCTTATCATATTTGGTCTCTAATCCCCAGTTCCGGGCATCACTTCAGAGTTATAAAGGTGAAATGAGTGTTTTGCTATTCACAACAATACCCTTTCCACCACAACTGAGTTCATATTAATAAGGTAACTTTTGGGATGGGGGCTGGTTTCCAAAGGAACCAACCAAGAACAGAGACTTGGAACTTTCAGCCTCACCTTTTAATTTCTGGGGAGGGGAGAGGAACTGGAGATTGAATCAATCACCAAAGGCCAATGATTTAGTCACATTTGCCTACATAATGAAGTCTTCACAAAAACCCCAAAGGAGAAGGTTCAGACAGCTTCTAGGTTGGGAAACCAGAACTCTTACACTTCCCACCATGCTGGGTCCCAAACTCCATGAGGACAGACACTCATTTGTTTGGTTCCTCAACTATTTATCTCTTCATCTGACTGTTGATTTGTATCCTTTAATATCCTTTGTAATAAACCAGTATTCTAGTGAGTATATATGTTTCCTGAGTTCTGTGAACTGCTCTAACAAATTAACCAAACCCAAAGAGGGGGTCATGGAAACTTCTGATTTATAGCCATCCCTCAGATGTGCAGGTAACGACCTGGGTTTCCAACTGGAGGGCGATCTTGTGGGACTGAGCCCTCTACCTGTGGAATCTGATACTATCTCCAGGTAATCAGAGTCAGAACTGAGTTGAATTGTAAGACACCCCAATGGGGTCCTGAGCATTGCTTGGTTGTGTGTGGGCAATCTGCCCCCTACACATACACGTTGGAATTGGTTATCAGAACCACTAATACATAGTAACATATTCCATCCTCTTGCTCTTTAATTGTCCCAACTGCAATGATGGGAGGCAGTGTGTTGTGTGGTAAATAACACAAAATACAGAGTTTAAAACTTATTATTGTCTATACTTAGAAATCTTGTTATCCTCAGTGAATGGTAGTCCATCTGTAAAATAAAAGTGTAGTATTTGTCTGTTGAAAACTTGGCATTTATGATAATCAGTTGAGATGAAGCAATTTATGTGTAAGCATATTTAAAATTGAAAAATTGTGTCCAAAATGTAGTGAAATGTTATTAATATTATGCTTAATCACTAGTATCTTGGAATAGCAACTTGAAAATAGCAAAAAGGTAGAATTTATCAGCTAAATAGTACAGGTCTCATAAAATAGATTGATATGAATCATTCTGAAAAAAACTCTTATTAGAATAAGAAATGCCTAAAGATAAATTAACTTCTCAGTATATGTATCATTGGTGGATAGATGGTGTCCATAGATAGTGTTCTTAGTGACAGGAATCAACTCAAGAAAAGGGAATTTTTGATAAATGGGAGAAAGATTTGGGAAGTTGGCAGAATCAAACAGTCCAAACGTGGGGACTCTTGAAATTTAAAAAAGTGCCTGAGAACTAAGAGTTTACCTTGACTAGTTAGTCTCTGCCTCTGTCATCACCTCTTCCTTCCCCTGCAGTGAGCCTTACTGATAATGACTCTGTTATAGCTGGTCCCATGGCAGCCACGGGCTGTCTCAAGTGGTGCATGGAAGGACTGTGCCCACCAGGCTTCTAAGGTAAAATGTAGGCAGCGATCCTAGGGAATTAGAAAATACCCTCCTATCAAGACTACACTCAGTGGAAGAGAGGCAATTCCCTTTAAGGAAATCAGGTACTATTAGAAAATATTAGTGCCAGGAAGTCCCAGGCTAATGAGGGTCTGCTTTAGAAAGTCACTATTTTTTCTGGCCTGCACGTGGGAATAAAATTTCTATTTAAGGGGAGTTGTAAACTTGAACTTCATTAATAAGAATTCTATGTCAGTATTCTAATTTAAAGTTCATTTACTCTTTGTGTATGTTTTTTTCCCCCTCTAATCTACAAACATTTATTATTGAGAATAAACTAAACATGTTCTCATCTGAAAGATGAATAGCTTCCCCACCGCTTATCAGCTAAAAGCAGTTTGTGGAAAATGTTGAAGAAACTTTGGAAATCTATTTTATTTTCTAAAGAACAATATATCAGTCCCTGTGTTCTACTCACTGGAAAACTAATCACACCAATATTCTCCATTAGTGTCCAAATCACATGTACTATTTCCCCTTATGTTTTGTTATGAAAATAATATTAAATTCCTGAAATTTTCAGTGGGTTATTTTCACTTTGACCATTTCTTTGAATGATTTAACTAGATTTCTGAATATAAATGTTGACCATTTTTCTTTATTTCTTGGGTGAAAATAAAGATAGAGATAGGGTCAGTTATGATTGAAGAAATTTTGCTACTTTCAATATGTGGTTATTAAATAAGTAGCAAGATAACAAACAACAAGACCAATTATTTTTCATTATACTAACTCTGATTATTATAGAAATTGTCTGAAAATGTAGGTATTGTCAAAAAATGCTGATTAGGTAAAACAGTAACATTGATAATGTGCCCAGGGGAAATGACTCAGAAACATCAGATAACAGGGAATAAATGAGGTCTTCTAGAATTAAAATTTTCTATGTAAATTCATATTCAATAGATGAAGGACAAAGTGACTTAGAAGCATTTCAGGGCACAAATACTACACATTTTCAAATTTAGCAATAATAAAAATTACTGATTTCATGAGATTACTTTGGTTTTCTTCAAACTTCAAGCCTTTTCCAATGAAAAACAAGATCCAAAAATCTCACTTGCAAGTTGTTAGTGCCATTTTGCAAACATTTTGAGAATTTGGAAAAAACAAGTACCCCTTACTTTGGCTTCCTGTTTTCAAATCTGTTCTTAGGGCTGCTTTTCAAATCTTTTAAAAACCATAAGAATGTTTAGTTCTTCAAGTAATGTGTTTATCAAGTAAGGTTGCTATTTTTTGCAATGATGCCAGCAGATTCTTAGGCTGTTGAAGACAATTTATAATATAAAATGTTAACGTGTTAATCAGGGAAGGATTTCATTCATACCACTTTTATTCTGGTCTAAAGAAAATTCAGTATGCTTTTAAAATACTTCAATGTTATATACAGTAATTTCCTCATATATTACATATTGTATTAAGAGAAAAATTTATCTGTTATTAGTGTTTACAGTAATGCTCATTTTTTCATGTTAATTTGCCATAAAAAGCCATGAAAGAAAGATATTTTGTTCTGTGTTATAAGAATAATTTTTTGCGGACTGGGAAATAATAGCATTATTTGTTTGGAAAACAAAACAAGAAATAATTGATGACGTCACCAGCTTAAAAAAAAAAAGAACAGTGGATCAAAACATCAAATAAAAAATAACCAGAAAACAGAATAAAAATATACACAGAAATCACAACTTAAAAATATGCTACCTTCATTAGTGAGCAGAAAACTCTTATATTAATAAGAAAAAGAGATTTGGAAATAACAAAATCATAAATTATCTTGTGGGAACAGGTTCTTAAATTATTTTTAGTGCATTTTGAAATTTTGTATGTGAAAATTATATTTTTGAATTTCAGGATGTTGGGAAAACTTCTTAAAGAAAGGGCTATTGATTAAAGTGTTACATTGTATTTTCTATTTTTATTAGTCCACTATGTTTCTATTTTCTACTTTAATATAGTCTGTTTTATCATAGTAAATGGAAATCCATTTTTAAAATAAAATATACCAGGGAAAATACCATAATAATTCTTTCATAATGTGTTTTTTTTTTTCTCCAAAAAGAACCTAGTTGTTCTCTAGAAACTGGCAATCGTTCACATCTCTTACCAGAACATATTTCAATTTTTCTAAAATGTTTGATTATTTGCTAATGTATCCAAGAGCTTAGGCAGAAGTTTCTGCATCATCTTAACTCCATCTGCTCTTGTTCCTGCTGTGTTTGGCAAGATTTTTTAAATACTAATTTTAACTAACAGAACATCATTAATACTTCACCATACTATTGATATTTGGATAATTTAGCTTCAAATGGAAACATTTTATTTCATGTATTAAAAAGGCAACTTACTTTGCCTTCTAGTAATTTCTTGTGATTTTAGAGAGTTTGTCCTTAAAATATTTCTGCCAAGTCTTTTGTATTCTCATTTTAGAAATTAAAACCTTACAAAGTGTTGGTGTTAATGTAATAGCTCACTCCTTGGCCAGAAGCCAACAGGGTTAAAATCATTTCCCTGCTGTCATTGATTCTCTTGCACAACATCTAGGTTTTGTGATACTGAAGAACAGTCTGCCATTAAGAAATATATTCCATTTTCCCATCATAGCTGAAGGTTAGCCTCATTAAAGTGGGAAAAAAGCAGCCAGACTCCAGCTTGACACTGGGTCAAGTATTGTAGCTCATTTTCTGGAACGCTTCCCATCTAAGCAATTTGTCTTTTTCTCACTACGAAGATCTAAAAGATCACTATATAGAGTGAAAAAGCCACTAGGGAGTGGAAAATTTGATCATTCAAAAATAAAAATGAGTATTTTGCTTTGCCTACTGGGAAAGTATACTATCTTTGACTTCAAGAGTGATTAAACAAAAAGATTTCTTTATTTTCTAGTGTTTTGCAATTGTCTTTTAAAATGATAGCCAATGGAATGTAGATTCACTGTGCTATTCTTCCAAGCAGCTCTTAGGAATATTGTTTTCACACCAAGTCCTGGTTATTTCACTAATATTTTTTAGGATATCACTCAATACTTACTAAATATGTCACATTTAATATAAAAATTAATTGTTTTATATGTTTGCTTACTAACATGTTATCTTTTAGAGGTAAATATAATTGTTTTGATATTATCAGAATCTGTTTGCCCCTAGTCACCATCAAACCTCATATAAGAATAAGTTAGGGGACTTCCCTGGTGGTGCAGTGGTTAAGAATCCGCCTGCCAATGGAGGGGACATAGGTTCGATCCCTAGTCTAGGAAGATCCCAAATGCCACAGAGCAACTAAGCACGTGTGCCACAATTACTGAGTCCGAGGCCACAACTACAGAGCTTGTGCACTGCAACTAAAGCCTGAAGCCTGTGCACTCTAGGGCCCTTATGCAGCAACTACTGTGCCCACATGCTGCAACTACTGAAGCCCACACACCTAGAGCCCATGCTCTGCAACAAGAGAAGCCACAGTAATGAGAAACCCATGTACCACAAGGAAGAGTGGTCCCCACTCGCCACACTAAAGAAAGCCCACACGCAGCAATGAAGAGCCAACACAGGCAAAAAAAAAAAGAGAGAGAATAAGTTAAGCAGTATCATGCGAGTATTAGTGAATATACCAGTGAATCATCTTTAAAAAATAAACTAGTACATCAAACATTAAAAAAATGCATTGGCTACACAGATAAGATTTTAAAATTTAAAAAGTTTTCTTAATCAAAACTGTTAAATATATTACCTTTAAGCAAATATTTTCTAAATTATGTTCTTATACATAATTTTTCAAGAAGTGGAAGTTTTTAATGTGTGAAAATAATTTCATAAAATAAAATCAAGTACATTATTGTAGAAATTAATTAACTGAAGATAGTGAATTATTACATTACAGGGGCTACCAGTTGGTTCTATTCAAATTTAAATACAGAATTCTGTTCATATCTTGATTACTCATTTGATTATAATATATTTAAAATAAAAAGAATTGCCCTACAAGAGTTTGGCTTGATGGGTATCCAGAGTTAATCAAACTGCAAGTTTAAGGGGCAGTCCTCCACACTGACAAGTCGGCCCAAGACTTCAAATACCAACTGCAAGTTTCTGGTTTTCCCAAACTACCCACAGGTTTGAAAATTTGCTAGTCAGACTCACAGATCACAGGGAAACATATTATCCTCACAGTTATGTTTATTACAGGAAAAGGATACAAATTAGGAGCAGCTGAAGGAAAAGACACATAGGGCAGAGTTTGGGAAAACACCAAACATGGAGCTTCAGGTCACCCTTTCCCTGTGGAGTCACAGACTGTTACCTCTTCCCCACTATAACATGTGACACCACGCATGGAGGATCGCCAACCTGGGAAATTCACCTGAGCTGCGGCGCTCCGAGTTTTTATTGAGGTTTCATTACATCAACATGATTGAATCATTGCCCACTGGGTTGAACTCTATCTCCAGTCTCCCCTCCCCTCCAGAGGTCTGAATGATAGATATCATGTGGCCTCAGGGTCCCATCATGTGTCAGCTTGTTAGCATAAATTATTATATAATTCCATATTACATTATATAGCATAAATTATCAGTATAATTCCAAGTGTCCACCGTGAATAACAAAGATATTTCTATTTGTTGGGAAATTCCAAGGGTTTAGCATTAGCCAGGGATGAAGTCCAGACCTCTTTTTGGACTAGGCTACATTCCTTACAACACAATGGGACAATAGTTTGATAGTGTTCTTTAGCTACACAACATGGGTAGAGAATTACAGCAATTTGCCATTTGATTTAGGCCTAAATAAGCACTTTTTGTAAGAAAATAACCAATAAAAGCCTATACTTTTTAATAAATTATTCAGAGATGTATATGTATATATATTCTAGTTTAATAAAATATTAAATTGACTCAATAGTAAAGGTTTTAAAATAAGAGCACAACAGAGAAAATCATTGATGAAACTGATTATGCCATCTATTTTTCTCACTTTTCATTTATTTTATAGATCTAGAGTTAAGATTCTGGATTCACCTTTAAGAAAGCAATATTTATTCATGTGACACTGAACCATCACAGCTCTCTTTATTTGATGGAAAGAAAGGAATGAAAGATTAGTTTCAAAATCCATATACTCACAAACAACTGATAAGTGCAAAGAGGACACAGAAATCCCACCAGCAGACTGGCAATCAGACAGTGCACACTGTAGTAAATACGGATTGTTTACAAGATCATATTTTCCATATGTATGTCCTAGTTTAAATGTCCTAATTTTCCAAATAATTTAAATTACTGTGAGTTTACCCCAAACAATTCCATATATAGAATCAGGTGTAACAAACTTACTCAAATAGCATTTTGGCATAAATTTCATATGTCTCACTTGTAGTATTTTGCCTTATATGAATGTCTCTGTCTTCCTTTTAAGAAAAGTCAACATGCAAATTTCATCACAGATAGAAAACTAAAGTTTATGGATGAGACATGTGAGTTTTATATTAAATACAAGTCACTAACACTTGAAATGTGTTGATAGTAAATGAGATACGGATTACAAAACCTGGTCAACCAGGTTCGGAGTGTCCTTCCTTAGCTGCACATCAGCACTGCAGCCTTCAGAAGCAATAGCTCTCTTATTTCCATGTTAAGTCAGGATTGCATGTTCCTTGAAGTTGGGGCTCCTATTTAATGACAGGCATTTTCCATAATATAAACATCTGGATGAGTACACAGTGGGCAGAGTTTGTAAAGCTGTGTCATAGAAGGTAGTTCTCACATCACTGAATTGTTTTATACCTAGCTTCTTGAGTTCAGGTAATTGGAGGTGTCAAAGAAATACAGAAGATTTAAACAGAGATGAAAGATGTCTAAGTGAGATAGATTCAAAAAAGGAAAAGCAATGTTTTTTATTGTACATAGATTAAAATGTTTAATTAATATTAAATTTTACATGTAGTAAAGCCAGAAATTTAAAAGATTATTCAATATTGAATTTACTAATATTTCTTAAGAAGAGAAAAAACGGGGAATAATTTGCTACGAAATATTGACCAATATTTGCCTGAAAATATTGACCAATAAAATAAAATATTTCATCACTTAGAAATAAGAACAATTAAATTACAGAAATTCCATTGTGTAATAGGTTTACAATTGAGTATTTGAGTGTTTTTTGAATTATTATTTGAGTAATTGAGTATTTTTTGTTTTGGAATTATTTTTATATAGAGATGGTCACTTCCCTTTAGTGTGTTGTCTAAAACTAGCTACATGGTCACTAGAAGAAATCAGGCTTTTCCCTTTTATTGGGTAGATGGTTTTTTGTTGGGTTTATTTGTGGCTGTCACTTTTGTGATTCATAGGTTAAGTAAGCACACAGCCAATGATTTTGACATTTTGTGTTTATTCACCCAGATAATATTGTAATAAATACACAGAAAGCATCAAAATTGTGATCATACAAAAATTGCTGATATTTTTAAACTTGTTAAGCTAGTGTTATACAGAAGGAGCTATAGAATAATGGCACTTATTAGGAAAGTACAATATTAATTCTATATTATGTAAAGTTAGAGAATACAAATAGCTATGGCAAAGAACTAAGGGGTAAGTAAAACCCTTCTGGGTAAGTAGAAATGTGATCTGTGGCTTTAAATAAATATGAAAAAAAAAGGAAAGAAAATAAATATATGTAGGCATAAATAATGGGAGGCTATGAGAAAATCAGCCTGCTTCACCAGATATAGTGGATGTCTTTGAATGTATATTTTGAATATGGGTTAGTCATACACACAAGCAATCACAACTATACATTAAGAAAGCAAAATTGATATCTAACATAAGAATTTTTAGATAATTTTAGTGGTAAAAGTTATAGAAATTAGAAGAAAAAAGACTGATGGCAATTGTTCAAATTTTATATGGGGTAAGGCTAAATACAGTTCATAAGGTGATGCTTTGTTTTATTGGACACATGAACATTATAGGGATAGAAATTCAAATCCTCAATTATTTGATCATTTTTGCTCAATTTTTATTTAACAGTTAATTGGAAAGTACATCTTTTTTTTTTAATGGATGTTGACTTTTTAATTAATTAATTAATTAATTAATTAATTAATTAATTAATTAATTAATTAATTATGGCTGTGTTGGGTGTTCATTTCTGTGCGAGGGCTTTCTCCAGTTGCGGTGAGCGGGGGCCACTCTTCATCGCGGTGCGCGGGCCTCTCACCATCGCGGCCTCTCTTGTTGCGGAGCACAGGCTCCAGACGCGCAGGCTCAGTAATTGTGGCTCACGGGCCCAGTTGCTCCGCGGCATGTGGGATCCTCCCAGACCAGGGCTCGAACCCATGTCCCCTGCATTGGCAGGCAGATTCTCAACCACTGCGCCACCAGGGAAGCCAGGAAAATACATCTTAAAATGGTTCAGTGTGGAGTCCTATTTTTGAATATCCCATCCTTTCCTTCCTTCCATCATTTTTGCAGAGGGAGCATCATTAATTTCAATAATGGCTGGGATACACTTGTTATGTTCCAATGCTGGTTTGTTCAGTCACTTAAAGCGTAGGTCTAATGGTCTACAAAGGCTCTTTGCTTACCCAATTCCTTGAAATAGATTGACTAGATTGACTGGACTAGCAGGGCAAACATAAACTTAGGAAGTCATCTAGTCACATGAACAGGAATGACTAGCCTGCCCAGATGAACTAACTGTCATAACAACACAACCAGACAGGTAGGGAATTGGAAAAGAACGCATGCCCAAGAAAGCCCATCGTCCTTCCGTGAAGTGATCTTGCCCTAGCAAATGTGAACTTGTGGAACAGAGATGGCAGACTCATGCAAATTAGATTTAAAAGGTTGCCCACACAGCATGTGAAATGTGACATGTCACTCCTATGGACTTAAGGCTGAGGTCTAAATCATAGTCTCATATTCCTACTCTATTTACAGATATAAATGCAGACTACAAAGTTCAGAATCATTTTTTCTGCATGCTTTTCTGAAAGAAGTGGATCTTGATGCCTAATGGTAAAAGAACTAACCAGATTTAGGAAGTTTTCTTCTACTCCTTACTCTAAGTCCCTTTTAACATTTGACTTACATGCCTACTGGTTCTTAGTATCATTTTGGATTTCATGATAGAAATAAAAGATTATTTCTTATTTACTTCTATGCTTCTTCCCTACTGCTATCACAATACTTCACACACAGTAGGGGACTTAGTATTTACTGAATTATTGCTTTTCAAGTTCAGAGGGCCTTAAAAGGATTTCTTGAGGGAGCCACTAGTCCAATTATAAATGGAATTTATATTCAATGTTCTTTATTGCAAATTAGATGGACAAGAATTTTCCCACCAGCTCAATGTTTGCCGTTTCAGGAGGGGTATAATATCATCAATGAACAGCATAGCAGAAAAACATGTAATAAAGAATAGAATGCTAATTTGGGTAAATACTACTTTTCAAAAACTACTGCATGAAATTCCTGTTAACTTTATAGTTTTGGAAATGACATTGAAAATGTTACTGTCGATTTCCCCTTTTATGGCTGTTAGCATTTGCCT